>NC_079172.1:63170150-63470150 GCF_947568905.1 Ostrea edulis | reverse complement strand
ATGTTGTAGCATCAATAGTCCATCCTTATTTCAGTCAATCAATATGTTGTAGCATCAATAGTCCATCCTTATTTCAGTCAATCAATATGTTGTAGCAACAATAGTCCATCCTTATTTCAGTCAATCAATATGTTGTAGCATCAATAGTCCATCCTTATTTCAGTCAATCAATATGTTGTAGCATCAATAGTCCATCCTTATTTCAGTCAATCAATATGTTGTAGCATCAATAGTCCATCCTTATTTCAGTCAATCAATATGTTGTAGCAACAATAGTCCATCCTTATTTCAGTCAATCAATATGTTGTAGCATCAATAGTCCATCCTTATTTCAGTCAATCAATATGTTGTAGCAACAATAGTCCATCCTTATTTCAGTCAATCAATATGTTGTAGCATCAATAGTCCATCCTTATTTCAGTCAATCAATATGTTGTAGCAACAATAGTCCATCCTTATTTCAGTCAATCAATATGTTGTAGCAACAATAGTCCATCCTTATTTCAGTCAATTAATATGTTATAGCAACAATAGTCCATCCTTATTTCAGTCAATCAATATGTTATAGCATCAATAGTCCATCCTTATTTCAGTCAATCAATATGTTGTAGCATCAATAGTCCATCCTTATTTCAGTCAATCAATATGTTGTAGCATCAATAGTCCATTCTTATTTCAGTCAATCAATATGTTGTAGCATCAATAGTCCATCCTTATTTCAATCAATCAGTATGTTGTATCATCAATAGTCCATCCTTATTTCAGTCAATCAATATGTTGTAGCATCAATAGTCCATCCTTATTTCAGTCAATCAAAATATAATTCACCCAATATTTTTAATTAATCAATATTTCAATCCAACAATGTGTCAATCAAACAATATTTCAATCCACCAATGTGCCAATCAATATATCATTCAATCGTTTGAATCTGTCGATCGATCAATTGAATTGGAATTTCGTCAAAGGATTAGCAATTAGCGCTTGCGCACTATGTATATACAGGAATTAGAAAGGGGAAAGTGTCATAACATGTACTCGGGGTATAGTGTCAAAACCTTGCAATTCAATTGATTGCAAGAGTTAGGTTTCTTTGCATGAACAACAGGACTTGAAGTCGGATTAGCGAGCAAAGGGTAGAGAATGGAAAGAACACACAGAGTTTTAAAAATGCCCCACCCCTCTTGTGGCAAAACTTCTTTAACACACATATATATACAATGCAGTGTATATTTACATTGTTCAGGGACTTTATGGTACATTTGTACATACAGACCCTGAAGCGTGCTACTACACCTCCAAAGCGTTTCGTTTCGTTCCGTGCAAACCGTTCACCGTTCCGTGCAGACTGTTCAGCGTTTCGTGCAAACCGTTCATCGTTCCGTGCAGACCGGTCAGTGTTTTGTGCAGACCGTTCACCGTTTCGTGCAAATCGTTTCGTGCAAGAATCGTTCCGTGCATGATCAAGCCACGCCCATGGAAACGTGCAGATCGTTCAAACCACGCCCTTAGAAACGTACAGTCCATGCACGTCGTTTCGGCATGGGATGTAGGACAGGTAAACATTGTTGGGAATTTGACCAATTACTTCAAAATGTCTCTAAGACGGGCTTTCAACAGTAAAATTCTGCACAAAAAAACAGTTTTAAAAATTATAAAACCACCAGACAGAGCAAAATCCGATACCATTTTCTCACCCTTGGTAGTTTCTAGCAAGTGCAGTCATGTATATCTCTGTCCTCGTTATCTTTTTATTTTATTTTTATTTATTTGTTTGGGGGTTTTTGTATATAGGAATAATTCATTTGTCTTGTTACATTTGTATGAAGTTTCTCTTTTTAATTCCAAGGTCCCCCCCCCCCCAGTTTTTTTTACCGCAATAGAAGTCAGCTCATCCGGGTATTTGAAATTAGCATTCGTACAGAAGGTGTGAAATCGGCGGGAGTAATTGAAATATGACAAAAGAGGTGTTTATATCTTTTGTCTCTCAAAAAATGAATGCAGTTTTCTATAGGTTTAAAATTGAGGAAAATGCAACAATCTAATCAAAATCGGATGTTAGATCCGCTCGCATATCTGTTGATCATTACTGTAGTTAGTCATTATTTGTTTTATCTATTCATTTATATGATTTATTTCTCAATCCATTTTATTCATATTTTGATTGTTTCTTTTTGTTTTGTATCTCCCTTTCTTATCCAAGGTGACAGGTTCTTATCGACAGTTAAGATGCATCCCCCTTCCGCCCGAGATTATGTTCCAGTCTTGCGAGAATTTTTAAAATCATTTTATCTGTTGTCATACACGTATGTAAAAATGTATCGGTTTATTAAAGATCTGTCTTTGAGAAGAGACCTAGAATATATAAATTGCATACGTGTTTTAACGGCACTTAGATTGAATGTACAAAAATAGCGATACGGACGTGACTTTTTCAATGAATTCAATAGAACAATGAATAAATAAAGTTGAATAATAAATATTCCATGACAATACAATTTATGCATCTTTTTCCTTTATTTCCGAAGTTAAAAACTATTCATTTCCTTTTATTCCAACGTGTTCGTAAGTCATTAAACTATTCCTTGTTTAAACTAACCCCAGGATAAAACAAATAATGCCGAAAAAAATCAGAGTGTGCAGGTCATGCCTAGCGATTCGTGGAGACCGTTCACAACCCTTTCCCCGCACAAAAATGTTTCAATCTTTCCTGACGAGATTTTTCTTTAAATCATTTTATCTGTTTTCATACACGTACACATGTATATAAAATGTATAGGTTTATCCAACATCTGTCTTTGGGAAGAGGCCTGGAAAATACAAATTGCAAATGTATTTCAATGACACTCAGAATGAAAGTACAAAAACAGCGAAACAGACGCGACCATTTCATATTCAGTTTCATGAATTTAATAGAGCAATGAATCAATAAAATTTGATTAACCAATATTCCTTGACGATATGATTTTGACATATTTTTCTTTTATTTCCGAAATTAAAAAAAATCGTTTGTTTTCATTCCAACGTGTTCATACTAAGTCATTGATCTAATAAGCAAAAATGAAATATACCGCGTTGTACATGAGCAATCATTTTAAAATGAATCATTATCATTTCTTTCTCAACCTTTTTTAAATACATGTATCTAGAATACTGCAATTATATTGAAACTATTTGAACCAAATAATACCGAAAAAATCAAAGCGTGCAGGCCCCGGGCGCCTACAGTTTCGTGCAGACCGTTCACAAAGCGTGCAAGCAACGCCTACAAAGTGGTCAGCGTTTCGTGCAAACCGTTCACCGTTCCATGCAAGAAGCGTTTCGTACCGTTCCGTGCAAGTGGTGTAGTAGTACGCTTCAGGGTCTGTATCTTTAGCATTCAGTAATACGGTTATACAGGGAGTGTGTTATGTATAAAACAACGATCTCAGATAGTGATAATATTAAGTGAACAAGATGAACATCTTGTGTTTTATTTATTATTCTTTAACTAACAGCGATTGGATGACCACAGCACTCCAATACTAAATAGTCAAAACCTTCTACCAGTTGATTCCTTATCTAATTATTGGTATCTTATTATTTAGATTGATAATGAGATGACCTTTTAATTCAATCATAAATTCTCTGTTAGCCTTTTAGCTATTTCATATATTATGAAATAAATCTGTTAAGGAAGTTGGTTCCTGGGCTTTTGATCACAACTGCGCAGGATGCTACAACTAATTTAAGTAATTACTGGTTCAATACTGATGCCATTGGTGCAATTATACTACACATCTATTATTGAACCCTATCCAGCTTAAAAAAAATATAAGTCAATTCACATTTTGAAAGGGTTTAACAGGGACTATATTTTTGTGGCGGAAGATTGATTAATCAAAAAGTTCTAAATCTGCATAATTACAGTTTCTGTTTCATCAAATATATCTCCTATTTTCATACTCCTAAACGTGTATTTCAGTTTTACAATTTATAACAAGTATTTGAGTCTTGGAACTAGTTCAAATGTTATAATTTATTAATTTGGTTGATATATTTTTCCAAACAGGTGTTCTGTTATTAAAAGAGTTTAAATTAATTTACTCGAAATTTTGTATAAAAATTCTACGGTGGTATATTTAGGACACAGAATTTTTTTTTTCAAAGATACTAGGCAAAAATTATCTCGTGCGCACGACATAATATCTCGTGCGCACGACTTATTATCTCGTGCGCACGACATAATATCTCGTGCGCACGACTTATTATCTCGTGCGCACGACTTATTATCTCGTGCGCACGACATAATATCTCGTGCGCACGACATAATATCTCGTGCGCACGACTTATTATCTCGTGCGCACGACATAGCATCTCGTGCGCACGACATAACATCTCGTGCGCACGACATAACATCTCGTGCGCACGACATAATATCTCGTGCGCACGACATAATATCTCGTGCGCACAACATAATATCTCGTGCGCACGACTTATTATCTCGTATTCTTATGTGTTTTTATCAGAAGGAATTGAACGACATCCAGCTTCTTTGAAATTTGCATCCGATTCGAAGGTCAAGAAACGAGCACGTACTCCATGGACGTCCAGTTATAATGTACACGTCACCAGAAGATTACGGCACCAGGGATTATTTGTGGCTGTCTAATGATCGGTTTTTAAATGCATGCAAAAATGAGTGTACTTTTAACCACCCTAATTTAAATACAAATGATCCGGATTTCGATAGTATTTGTCGCATTCTGATGGAAGAAAATGGCTGGCAAATGCCAGACTGTGCTTCATCTGGCCGGGAACTGTATGGAAAACTAAAAGAAAAACTGTGGAGGTTGTTGTACTGATATAGAATTAAATCAGCCAATGTATCAATAAAATTGTTTAAGTGATTGACAGATAGTGCGTTATGGATAATTGCAGACTGATATCATACATGTTTATGAGATTTTTATCGATATCAAGAGATACTAGTATGAAAAAAAGAAATATGAAAGGAAGTGAAATTAATAAGTTGTCATAGGGCTTCAAATTGAAGAAAAGATAAAAGGCGATGCAAGGTTTCATCTTGCCGCTATCCTTAGGGCAGTCTCGCACATGCTTACTGACCGTGGGCCAACTCATTAAATTTTTCTTGTTCTTATGATTAATTTATGCCCTAATCCGATTGGCTTCTTCACACTTTTGTGAAGGAAATTTCTCCAATCGTGTTAATTCTTACGGATTTATCTTAAACAACTGGGTTTTTTTCATAACATGATCTTCGTTTTCATACCGAGTTTCACTTTCTCATTGGTGGATAATTCATTAAAATGAGAAAAGTTCAATGTGTTGGCTCACGTGTGCGAGACTGCCCGTGGGTTTCCAACGAAGATTTTTATAGGTTATATACAATGCTTACCCAATTCAAACGATTTCAATAAATACCAATAACTTGTAATCAATTTTTATAAGCCATTATTGGCCAATCCTGCTCCTGGGTCACTGGTCATTTCTCACTGTTTCTACTTTTAAAATTGTATGTGGCTGTAAAGTTTCCACATAACGATGATGTAATTTCCTCTTGTGACCCTGTTATAAATTGAAAGTATACAACACAAGGATAATTACCTTGTTCATATACACCATATTCAGCGCAGTTTTTAACACACACACACTCTCTCTCTCTCACGCAATGAATGGGGAAAACCTGTATGTAAACCTGCAAATGCATAAGAGCACTAGCATACTGTTGTAAAGAAAGTATTAATGTTTAGTTACTGAGGACAAATTGCATGTACCAAATTAAATCGAAACTGACTGGTCTAACGGTTATGTAGCTAGGAAAGGGTTATAATCAAGCTTTTATATAGAAAACATGTGATAATAAGTCGTGCGCACGAGATAATAAGTCGTACGCACGAGATATTATGTCGTACGCACGAGATATTATGTCGTGCGCACGCGATATTATGTCGTGCGCACGCGATATTATGTCGTGCGCACGAGATATTATGTCGTGCGCACGATATATTATGTCCTGCGCACGAGATAATAAGTCGTGCGCACGAGATAATAAGTCGTGCGGACGAGATATTATGTCGTGCGCACGAGATATTATGTTGTGCGCACGATATATTATGTCGTGCGTACGAGATAATAAGTCGTGCGCACGAGATATTATGTCGTGCACACGAGATATTATGTCGTGCGCACGAGATATTATGTCGTGCGCACGAGATAATAAGTCGTGCGCACGAGATATTATGTCGTGCGCACGAGATAATAAGTCGTGCGCACGAGATATTATGTCGTGCGCACGAGATAATTTTTGCCTAGTATCTTTGAAAAAAAAAAATTCTGTGTCCTAAATATACCACCGTAAAATTCAGTATTTTCACAAATAATTAATTTTTTTTAATCTTTAATCCCCTCTTTTTTTTTTTAGTTAATTATGTGAAATTTGAGAAACAGACATTGCCCTTTTAAACTCTCAAGTTTGACATCATGAATTTTTTGGCATCTCAAGTGCAAAAATGTCACTATTCGTTTCCATTTTACTTGTATTAAACTTTTTATTGATCACTTTTGTTAGAAGATGATCAAGTATCTATTTTATGTGTTGATTTATTTGTGTTACTTATGTTGTGTTGACATCAACAGACAAATCAAGTTTAATTGAATAAATCTTTCAGTGTAAAACGGTCATGTTTAGAACACTGTAGCTCAATAACAAACACATCGTCGCAAGCCACGGCTGAAACGTACGCTCCTCATCCCTTTCAAGAGTGAAAGGGAAGAGGAACGTACATTTCAGCCGTGGCTTGCGACGATGTAACAAGCATTGCGACACCAGTTTTTCTTTTTAACTTCCCAATTCTCCTACCGGTAATTCAATGTAGACATTAAAAATACACTTCCCCCCCCAAAAAAAAATTACATTACTCCAAACCTCAGGAAGTCAGGTGTGAACCTCTTTAATTCCTCTTACTGGGGTCATTAACTCCATCTTGGTGCATGTGTATACATTGGTTGTTTCACCCATTGTTAGGTTATAGGGTTAGACAGTCGCTGTTAGTTAAATAATAAAATCAAACACAAGATGTTCAACTTGTTCACTTACAGTAAGATCACGATTTGTCGTTGTTTTATACACACCACACTCCCCGTATGACCGAAACCCTACGTTTTCAGTTCGGCATTTTAACAAAACTCATAAAAACTAAAGTCTTGCACCAATTTATTTGTCTATCTTCTAAAACCAACAATATACACACACACACTCATATATATATATATATATATATATATATATATATATATATATATATATATATATATATTTGTCTTTAGAGCAAAAAATACTAAAAGACGTATTTTTGCCCAAAGGCGGATCCGACGCCGGCTACCCCCACCCCCATACGTTGGGAAAGAGGGAGTGGGATTTCCAACGTTAAAAACTATGTATCAGTCAACCCGAAAGACTACATCAATTTTAGGGAGGTGAATTTCATTTATATGTGGTAACTTTCACAGGGGCCTAAGATGCCATTCTTAATTACTATAATTTAAAAAATTCAGTTATACAATCTGTTTCGTTACGGTAGATTTCGTTTCGCATCTAACAAATACTCTACTTAGTCCATGCATTTATTATAATATGTACAGTGTAATTACAAAATGCAAGTAACAACAGAGATCGATTGGGAAGCAAGTCGTGCAATGGCTTATGTAAATCCACTATCGGGATATAGTTATGTTATAATGATATGATGATAGGTTGAATTTATGTCGATAACGGGTTAAATATTCCATTCGCTTTATTGTGAAATAGAGCGGGCACCTGTAAGATCGCTGCACGTATGGGTATCCCAATTCGAAATCGAACCTACTTTTTATAATCTTTTCTGTCCTCGTATTGATTAATTATAAGATAAGTTAATACTGATGCAATTACATTTCATTTATTCTCGAAAAGACAACTTTTATTGACAAGATTTCACTGCTCAAGATCATCACACTATCCCACGTGACCAAGTGCATTCGATGATATATGTAGAGGAAATATTGTTCAGGTAGGTCTTCCTACTCTTCAATGAGTGTTGAATACACATCCACAAATGAGATTCCTGAATAAAGATGAAATGAAACTTACTAATAAACTCAAACGAATTCATTTTATCAGCCTTATTAATGGAGTTCTTTTGTTTCAATCGAATATCACATGACTGTCACAAAGTACATAAAACTATACCTTTCAATTTGCTTGGTAGAATGGGTCGGGTATTTTCAAACGTATACGTGCCTTCACACAAAGACCTGTAATTACAGTTGTAAATATGTCACAATTTGAAAAGGATGAATTGATTAGATTTTGTTAATAAATATGATCACCACATTGACAAGGCCATGTTCAAAAAACATTATAATCGCCGCGGTGGTCTAGAGGTAGAGAGTTCGCCCCGCATGTGGTAGGTCGGGGTTCGAATCCCAGTCGCGACAGACCTAGGAGAGGGACTTAAGTTGTTAGAACTTGTTCCCAATCCTTTTGATTTGATCAATAAAATATTTTCTAAAAAAAAAAAAAAAAAAGACAAGACAAAGTGATTGACAAACCCAAGTCGTTTAAACAGGGAGTGACTGTTCCATCGCCAAACGCCCGGCATCAGGTGTGAATGTCACGGGTCCTCGGAGATAACCATAACAAGAGGCCCATGGGCCAAATCGCTCACCTGAGTCACCTTGGCTCATATTTAAAGATTTTTCCTATATATTCGCATATAATACTTTGATCCTTATTGTGACCCGAACCTACTCCCGGGATCACGATTTTTACAAAATTGAATCTACATTAAGTCAGAAAGCTTTCGTATAAATGTAAACTTTCCTGGCCTAGTGATTTTTCAGAAGATTTTTAATGATTTTCCCTATATATTTGTATGTAAAATTTTGATCCCCTACTGTGGCCCCATCTTACCCCCAGAAACCATGATTTGTTGAATCTGCACTATGTAAGGAATCTTTCATGTAAATTTCTGCTCTTCTGGCCCAGTGGTTCTTGAGAAGATTTTTAAAGATTTTTCCTATATATTTGTATCTAAAACTTTGGTCCCCTTTTGTCACCCCATCCAACCCCTAGGGTCCATGACTTTCATAAACTTGAATATCCACTATGTCAGGAAGCTTTCGTCTACATTTCGGCTCTTCTGGTTCAGTGGTTCTTGAGAAGAAGATTTTTAAATGACCCCACGGGCCACCCTATTTTGCATTTTTGTGATTATCTCCCATTTGAAGGGGGAATGGCCCTTCTTTGAACAAACTTGAAAGCCCTTCACCAAAGAATGCTTTTGGCCAAGTTTGCTTATAATTGGCCCAATGGTTCTGGAGAAGAAGTCGAAAATGTAAAAAGTTTACAGACAGACGGACAGGCAATCAGGTGAGCTAAAAACAGATGCGCCCCATGTCATTGTAGTTGTGGCACGGTAAAGAACCCTCAAAGCGCCGAGCATAGGCCTAAACTTGAAGCCCTTCAGCAGTATTGGTGACGTCTCCATATGAGTGAAAAATTCTCGAGAGGGACGTTAAACAAGATACAATCAATCAATCAAGAAAAAATCAAACGATCCGCTCCCGAATCTGTCGTAGAAAAACATTTGATATTAAAGGGTATCGTTTTATCTTAGTTCAAGTTATGGCAAATGATATTGGTACATTCCAAATAAATTGTTCAACTAACATAACGATATTGTTGTCATTTAATTTCTTTTCGTTTAAAATGTCCTTTTATGAATAAATGTTTAGATATTCGGGTTGACAGCTCTATGAAATTTCATAGAAGCAGTGTGTAGATGGGATATTATCATAAAGTCCAGAGGTGATGTCCCGCGGGAAATTGTAAGGAGATACTCTACATCGTGATAATGGCTGACTTCCCTTTAGCAGTTTAATGCCTAGACGAGTAGCTCAGTAGGTTAGCACGTCGACTATTGACGTACATCTCGGGTTCAAATCCAGTAGGGGTTTTAAATTTTTATCAGATTGCTTTCTTTTTTACTAAATAAAGTAAATTTGAAAGTTTTCAAATTCAAATAGTGTTGTAAATCCCCTCTACTTTTTATCCATGTCAAATATCTCCGGTGTAGCATACCTCCTTATAACAGTACAATTTCTCTGGTGTAGCATACTCCTTATAACAGTAGAATTTTGTGACGTTACGAATGAAATGTAAGATCAGTTCTTTTTACTTGTATGACGCGCACTTGCCAATTTGTACATAGTCATGCTTAATCCCCCCCCCCCCTTTAGGCTAAAGGTTTGATAACAATGTGGACTTTAAATATATTGAAGCATAAGATAACACGTACTTAGGTAGTGTATATAGGGTCGATCTCGTCACGTACAGGTATTTAAAACACGGGACAACACTGAAGGTCGAAAGAACAGGGAAGCCATGTTAGATTTACAGGTGAGACAAAATTATTACTATTAAATACACATCGCAGTGCCACCAAATCATTATAATTGTACAAGGTATATGTTTGGTCAGAATTATTAATGAAACAGGTTTGATGACACTGCTCATTTTAACGCGAATTTTACAAATTTGGGGGTTGGGGTTGATGTCGCAAAAGGTACTATTGTAACATACGTAATAATTGTACAAATGTAATGTACAAATAAAATGTAATATTTTATAATAATCTTGGTATAATTCTCGCGTGTAAATTGTTTTGATCTGTAGCAATTTTTTTTTTTTTTTTTTTTTTTGCAGTTCCCATCTAAATGATTTATATCCAATGTTTATTTCTAAACGATTTATATCCAATGTTCATTTCATATCCTGCAATTGAACACTGACACTAAAATATAATATTCATTTCTCTATTAACAGTGAACTACTCATGTGACCCAGACACCAGACATGCTGCACCCCCGGCGCAGTGCCCAGGACGTCCTACTGTGCGATTCCTGTGAAACTGCCCCCCCACAGAGTCACTGTGAACGTTGTAATATAAATCTCTGTACTAACTGTGTAGGAAAACATCTCTTGGATTCGTCTAGAAAACACCGAGTCATACCGTTCATAGAGAAAAGTTCTACTCCCAACAACCTAAAATGTCCCAGTCACCCCGACAAACAATGTGAACTTCACTGTGAGAAATGCGACCTTCCCGTCTGTTCTACCTGCGCCTTATTTGGTAAACATAAAGGTCACGATATATCAGATATTCAGAAAAAACTCAGCGCTAAAACACAACGTTTACGAAAAGATTTGGAAGAACTCGAGACCAAAATTTATCCCCGATATAAAGAAATTGTCTCCGATGTCCAAACTGAGAAAACCGAGTTAAAAACGAAGTACGGGAAACTGACCACAGCTGCCGACCAACAAGGAGAAATCTTACACCGGGAGATTACCGCCATTGTCAACCAACGGAAATCCGACATTGCGGAGATGAAAACTAAACATCTGGCTGCCTTAGATAAAAACACAGATGAAATCACACACAGTATTACTGAACTCAAACAAATCATTCTAAACCTGAAGGCAATATTGGAATCCAATGACGTCTCCCTAATCTCTACCTACAAATCTAGGAATGCCGAGTTCAGGAGAGTACCCCCAAAAGTCCAAGCTACATTACCAAGTTTGTCAGCTCAGAAAATAAACACAGAACAGCTCCATGAAATGTTTGGTTCTCTGCCGCCATTATCCATTAACACAGAAGAACAAGGCTACACAATGAAGTCAGCAGAAGCTGTATCGTCTCCTCCAGTCAAACCACTGCTTGATGAACCGCGCGTCACCGCCACCATAGACACTGGGTATAGCGGACTATACAGTGTTAGCTGTGTCAGTGAAGAACAAGTCTGGACACGCGGGAGTAACGAAATCATGAAACTCCTCAACCTCCGGGGTAAACTACTGACATCAATAAAAACCAAGTCAGGGAAAGTACCAGAGGACATAGCAGTGACACGGGCCGGAGATCTTGTTTATACTGACTATAGTGATAACACTATAAACCTGGTCAAGAATAAAAAGATACAAACCGTGATCACACTACAGGGGTGGAGACCTCTCGGTGTCTGCCGTACCGCCTCTGATGATCTCCTGGTTACCATGAACAGTGATGATAAAACACAATCCAAAGTCGTGCGTTACTCCGGCTCTACAGAGAAACAAAGCATTCAGTTTGATGATCAAGGTCGTCCTCTCTATTCATCTGCTCGTCGCATCAGTGAGAACAGGAACCTGGATATCTGTGTGGCTGACTGGGGAGTTAATGCAGTAGTGGTGGTCAATCAGTCAGGAAAACTCCGATTTAAATACACTGGTCATCCCTCTAATACCGAGCAATCATTTGATCCAGCCGGCATCACTACAGACAGCCAGAGTCACATCCTGACAGCAGACTGTCTCAATCACCGTATCCACATCCTAGATCAGGACGGACAGTTCCTCCGTTACATTCACTGTGATTTAGAGTATTCATGGGGTTTATGTGTGGACATCAGAGACAACCTCTTTGTGGCTGAGTTTGACACTGCTAAAGTGAAGAAAATCCAATATCTATAAACACAGTGTTAATTACACATCTCTACACAGTGTTAATTACACATCTCTACACAGTGTTAATTACACATCTCAACAGTGTTAATTACAGATCCAAACACGGTGTTAATTACAGATCTAAGCACGGTGTTAATTACAGATATAAACACCATGTTAATTACCTAGCTATTTAAACCTACAGGTACATGTACTTAAAGTAGCTATTTCTACTTACTTTTACCTGTTTTTGAAAATATAAATAAATAATGATTAAGGAGTATCTTTTAAACAGGTCAGTCGTTTTATGTAGCATGTTGTGCATGTGCACGGCAAAATTCGGAGTGTAAATTTGAATATTTTATGAGGGTGGAGAATGCAGAGGAAATGCATGAAAATTCGCCCCAAAAACCTTTAATGTAAAAATGCATAAAGGTAGACTTTAAAATTAATACAGATTTGTAAGACATTTTACGCTTTTTATCACGTAGCTTTGATCCTAAGCTCATAAAAAATGGAACTGGGTGTTGTTATTGATGCAAATTTGAAAGGTTAGAAAGTAAAAAAAATTTGTCCAATATTTTTGTGGTATTCATCGTCAGTGTAAGTGAATCAAGATATTTGGTACACGCCTTATTGCGCCGTTCCTGCGTTTGACCACGAAATGCAAGTAAAGGAAAAAGTAGGTAAAAATACCTACCTGGAGTAGGTTTAAATACCGACGTAGCTATAAGTAGCTACATAGGTAGAAATAGTCTTTGGACTGGACCTTTTTAAAACTGTAAGTAATTACAACTATGTGATGCTTACAAAAGTGTGTATGCTGTGTAATTAACATGTGTATTGATAAAGTTATATTTATCTTAGGCCTATATTGAACATTATTCTGTTTGTCAAGTTTTAAACTACAGTGTATATCTTTTGATATTTGTATTATGTTTCAATGTATATATTATAGATAAACATTCATAGAATACCATCTTACATTATGACTGAGTACTTACTTAGCTGTGTAGTACAATCTCTCACCAGAGGGCGTATTACGCTACGCGACAACACCTCTGTCAACGTCTAAATGTCAAGATTCTTGGCAAAACTTATTTCTACCTATTGCATTATAAAGTATGATTTTACAAGTTTTAGTGTTAAGCTTAAAATCTTACAGTAAGTTCACAAAAACAACGAATTCCATGATTATTCTAGTATTATTGGATGGATGAATATTTATATAAAACCTTTTAATTCGCTCAGGTGTCTCATATTTACCAGCTTCTGCGTTTATAAAATTCAGACAAGTGTTTGATTTGCTTAGATATGATCATTACAGTTTGATATGCTAAGTTAGTTTTAGTACGTTTTGATATGATTTTTAGACGTTGACAGAGGTATTAGTGGAGTGTAGCGGGAACGATAACTCTGGGTAGAGATTGTGTGTAGTACAGTAACAGAGTGTGACCCCCAAACATCCAGTCTTCTGATCCAAGGTCACAGTCTTCTGTTTACCATCAATGACGTCACAACACGTATCTCCACAGTCCTACAAAATCAACACAGACAGATAGAAATCTTATCAAACTCAATTTCCAAGAATATTGTATTAATTTACCTCAACAAAGTACAGCCTTCATTTTGCCTATCTGAACAATTCTGCACAGAATGCTGCACTTATTAGTGGTAAAACTATGATTTATCATCAGATTTTGTAAATTGATTAGCTCACCGGGACGATTTCCAGACCACAGGGGCTCAGTTGTCAGATATTGAAGTTTTGTATTATTTGTTCCCGAATAATAAATTAAAGTTTTGCATGATTTGTGTCCGGATAATAGATTATATAAATAAATACCACCACCAAAATCCGGGTTTTTTTTTAGGTTTTAAAAAAGGTGTATCATGTGTACATATTTAATGTACACATGATACACCTTTTTTAAAACCTCGGGGAAAAAAGGATTTTGGTGGTGGATTTTATTTATATAATCTATTATTCGGACACAAATCATGCAAAACTGCAATATCTGACAACCGAGCCCCTGTGCTTCAAATTTAGGCCTATGCTCAGCGCTTACGGTCATTGAGCAGTGAGGGTTCTTTAGCGTGCCACACCTACTGTGACACGGGACATCAGTTTCTAAGGTCATCTCCGAGGACCCGTGACATTCCATCTGATGCCGAACGTTTGGCGATAGAATTGTCACTACCTGTTTTAACAACTTAGGTCTGTCGCGGCCAAGATTCGAACCCCGACCTTCCACATGTGGGGCGAACGCTTTCCCTCTAGACCACAGATGCATTATAAGGGAACATTCATTTGGTACCGAGACTTTCTATCTAGTGACCTTGACATTTGACCTACTTTTTGAAAACATTAACCTGGGCTACATCTTTTGAATCAAAGGGGATAGGGTTTTGATATTCACATATAGATACTTCATGAAGAGACATTTGTTTGGGTACCTTGACATTTGACCTTGTAAACTTGACCTTCGACTTTGACCTACTTTTCAAAAACTTTATACTTTGTTATATCTTTTGAACCAAAAGTAAAATGGCTTTGATATTTCATATTTACATGTCTCATGACCAAGCCTTAGATATAGTATCAAAACCTATTGACCTTGGACTTTGGCCTAATTTTCAAAAACTTTAACCTTTTGAACTAATGGGGGTGGTGGTGAAGTAGAGTCGTGCTTCCGACGAGCTATGTTATATTCTGACATATTTTGTTTTTGTATTTCTGACTGATGAATAATCTACAAGAATTAACAATTCAATGGAAAACAAAGTTATTCTCAGATTCAAATAAAAAAAAATTCACTGCTTGTGGGACTAACCAGTCACTTATCTGACCATCAATGAATTTTGTGGAATGGTCAGAGCGTTATGAAGAATAAGTCCAGGAGACTGGCTTTGGTGTGGGTCCTGCGATTTGGGAAGAACTATACATCCAATCGTCTCCTCGCACCATACTTTGATTTTCATGTACTCGAGTTCAACCAGAATCTCTCAGATCTATCAAAAGAAATGTTTTATCATATGATATCAGATAAATTCCTAAAAGAACAGGGTTCCTTGTATTTAAATGAAAAAATCAACAGCATAATTATTTGGAACCACAAAAAAATTATTTGAAAAATAAAAACGAATATATGAATAAATCGTCATTTTGATTCAGATTTTTGACAAAGAAACACCTTTTTAAAGTGGATCAAAATAGGGAGTGGCAAAGTGGGGGGTGGGGGTGGGGGTGGGGGTAAACACCTATACACCCTCTAAATCCGGCACTGCCTGAAATAGTTAGTTTTAGCTCACCTGAGCTAACAAGTTAGCTTTTTTTGATCACCTTTTGTCTCTCATTTGTCTGTGAACTTTGCACATTTTCACCTTCTCCAGAACCATTGGACCAATATCAATCAAACTTGGTAAGTTGATATAAATTATCCTTTGTGTAAAGGGGCTTCAGGTTGGGTCAAATGAAGAGCCATACCATCTATAAAGGGGAAAGAATCACGAAATGCAAAAATAGGGTGGGGGCATTTAAAAATCTTCTCAAGAATCGCTGGACATGTTGAAATTTACGTGAAAGTTTCCCGGAGACAGTGCAAATTCAAGCTTAATCAAACATGGCCCTGGAGTTAGGGTGGGGCTACAATAGAGGATCAAAGTTTTACATGCATGTAGGGGCGCAAATAATTCAAAATGTCTTCAGTTATTTGCGTTTACATTAATTAGGCGCTTCAGTACAAGATTAAGAGGATGTTCATGGAACAAAATGAGGCCTTTTTCAACCCCCCCCCCCGCTTGAGAACTTTTTTGCGGCGATAATTTCTCTGAAATGTGCAGATTCCTTTCTATCTCATCCCTCTTTCGATTTATGGAATCGTTTCACGCTTTTTGAAAGCTTTAGAGATTGGCCTTCCACCGACTCATTTTATCATAAAGGTCTATAGACAGGGAATGCACACATTTCAGAGAAATTATCAATTTGATTGGGGGGGTTAATCAGTATCCATATTTCAGCAATCTGATTAAAATAATATCTTAGATCCACTCCGTTATGTAGCTACATAAAGATCTGAAGACATCCCGTATGATCTTTGTGTAGCGACATAGCAATAAGTTAAAGGAGCTGAGCGGATAAAACATCTTATTTTAATCAGATTGCATCAGATCCTCCTAGGCACCTGATCCCACCTCTGTTGTGTCCAGGGGTCCGTGTTTGCCCAACTCTCTATTTTGCATTGCTTGTAGGAGTTATGAGATTGATCACTGTTCGTTATCTTCACCTTTCATACTTCAGTGCCTGTGATCTCGACGGTACAGCATGAATTAGCTAGACTAGAAGTTCTCTCATTTAAACCATATTCTGCAGTAAATAAAATTCTGACGTAGTCCAGTAATTAATTTATGATAACTTACCTAATAGTACATTACCTGACAATCACTAAGTACTGTCCTCCGACGCAAGTCCATTGTCTGACAGGATGAAAGTGTCGTCTGATCAATCAAGAAAGACAACCTTTCTATTTCTGTGACGTAGTAAACAGCAAAAACTGTAGGAGTTATATTTCTTGATGCATACCCTGATAGGATACCAATCCAGGTGCGGATCCAGAAATTGAAGTTAGGGGCATAACTTCACGAGGCAAGGGTCTGTCTTAAGGCTTTCAGTGGGTCCAGGGCGAAGCCCTGTTGGGGCCTAAGGATTGAAGCCTTGCTGCAGCCCAGGGGGCGAAGCCCCCGCAAGCTCCTGTGGTCATTTAAAATCACAAAACTTCTTACAACTAAGGTCATACATATTTTATTTCTGTCTTATACCAAAATATGAGCGTAACTACGCCAAAACTAATCATGCAAGATTTAGCGTCTGTGTATATACAGTGTGTACTTAATTTGACTCATTCAGGGATTTATTGGTGAAGAATTATCAAAGAAGATTATGTACAGTGCTTTAAGATTAAAATTTGAATTTGTGAAATGGGCCACTGGATTTTAATGGGCTTGAAATATGCTTTCTATATAGTCAAAATGACTATTTTGTGTTATTTTAATGAGATGAAATTGATAAAATGATACAGATTTAAAAAAAAAACTGGAATGAAATGGAAGCCCTCTCAATATATCACGTGTAGTTTACAGTTCATATAGCCTGTAGTAAATGTTCTTTAAAAAAATGAAATTTCTTTCCTTATAAGCTGTCCTACTGATATGCTTTATGGGCCTAAAATAATAAATAAACTTATCTAATAAGTAAGCTGAAAACAGAAAAAAAATTGCATGTTTTTGCTGGGTTTTTTTTTTTTTTTGTTTTTTTTTTTATTACTGGTTTTTTGTAAACAACACACCATGATTTTACATAGATTTTCTATATTAAAAAAAAATCCTTTTAACTGAAAGCACCCCAGCAGTATATTATAAAGAAAATACTTCATGTTAAATAAATTTGGTGATAAGTATTGTAAATTTCTTTTTCTTCAATTATCTTCACCTTCAATCATTTTGTTATACATTCATGTACTATATTCATTTTATTTTGTCATAACTGACCTTTGCCCTATGGAAAGGGCTTATATAGGCATTGTATCTGCTGCATATTCCTATTTATGTATGTATTTTCTATATACACATGAATATTTATTGATTGTATCTAGCTTAACGTCTCGCTCGAGATTTTTCAAGGTGAAGGGCTTCAAAGTTAGACCTATGCTCGGCGTTTACGGCCATTGAGCAGTGAGGGTTCCTTATCGTGCAACACTTACTGTGACACGGGACAACCGTTTTTAAGGTTATCTCCGAAGACCTGTGAAATTCGCACCTGATGCCGAACGTTTGGCGATGGAACTGTCACTACCTGTTTTAACGACTTAGGTATGTCGCGGTCGGTATTTTAACCCCGGACTTCCGCATGCGGGGCGAACGCTCTAACCTTTCGGCCACCGTGGCGGTACATGTATCTGTTGAAATGGGAAAAAATTGAAAATAAGAATTCATATAATTAGGACATGAATACTCCGCCCGATCTGACCTTTCTAATGCAATATGAAAATAATGGACCCATGAGTCACTTTGGCCCATATATAAAAACTTCCCCTACATACATGTATTTGCATGTAAAATTTTGATCCCCTATTCTGACCCCAACCTACCCCCGTGGGCCATTGTTTTTACAAACATGAATCTGTACTATGTCAGAAAGCTGCCATGGAAAATTGAACTTCTCTGGACTAATGTTTTTTGAGAGGATTTTTAAAGATTTTTCCTATATATTTTCATGTAAAAAGCTGATTCCCTATTGTGGCGCTACTCTATCCCAAAGGCCATGAATTTAGCAAACTTGAATCTGCACAATATCAGGAAGCTTCCATATGAATTTGAGCTTTTCTGGCCCAGTGGTTCTTAAGAGGAAGATTTCTAAATGACTCCTCCCTATTGTTGTTGATTTTTTGTAAATATCTCTCATTTGAAGGGGAGATAGCCCTTCATGTAAACAAATTTAAATTCCTTTCATCCAGGGATAATTTCTACCAAGTTTCGATGAAATTAGCCTGCTGGTTCTAGAGAAGAAAAATTCTAAAATTTGTCAGTGTTATTTCACTATTTCTCTATAATTATTTCCACTTCGAGAAGGACATTGTCCCTCATTTGAACAAAGTTGAATCCCCTACATAATAATTATAATGAATAAACACGGACCCCTGGATATACAAGAGGTGAGATCAGGTTCCTAGGAGGAGTAAGCATCCCCTGTTGACCGATCACACCCGCCGTGAGCCCTATATCTTGATCATGTAAAAGGAGTTATCCGTAGTCAAAATCAGTGTACCAAGAACGGCTTAACAATCGCTATTAAACACGTCAGACAGCATTTAACCCAAACATAGGTCGTATTTACAAATTAGATCATTATATCGACCATGGAATTTGCGAAATGCTTACTTTAAACGCGATTGTTTATTGATCCTATCATGATATCCTATTTAGTATGATATGTAAAAACTCTCTGACTAGCGGGATCGGCAAATTAAAAACAACTGAAACGTCAGTCCAGATCTCGATATATTTCCTCAAAAGCCGGTATAGGTACATCTGTAATTATATACATGTAAAACTTATACGGTACCAATTTTGATGCACCAGATGCGCATTTCGACAAATAATGTCTCTTCAGTGATGTTCAACCGAAATGTTTGAAATCCGAAATAACAGTGAAGTTTTAGAGCTATTATAGCCAAAAACAGCGTGCCAAAAAAGTCGAGTCAAATTCGTCTAAGGATAAGAGCTATGCATAAGGGAGATAATACTTAATTTTGAAATACATATATATCTATACATATGATTATATTATCAATCATTCATTCCTGAACATTTGATTTAAAAGTGCTCGAATTAATTTCTTAAAAATAAACAACTGTACTCTATTCAATTTCAAAAGTTCATTCATAGATGCATCATGCTCGGATCTGGGGTGGGGCGGGGGGGGGAGGGGAGATTGCAAAGTATATGTACATGTATCATCGAGATTTATGAGTGATTGCATTTGTGCGCTCAGTAATGTGGAAAGAACAAAATTATCGTTGAATGATTTTGTACAAAAGGTTATCAAAGGAATACATACTGGAACAACCTGTTTGATATCTGTTTTATATTCTTCTTTACATTTACAATTCACATAATAGATTACATTGATTGTTTTTGTAACAAATCATTAACATCCGATACTTAACCATAGGTTGGGATTCAATGTAGATGTATTAATATTTATACTTTTCACTTTTTTCCGACAGTGTAAACCTTTGATTATATACTATTACATAAAGTCATTGGCTTAATCACAAAATACATGGGATAAACTGGACTAACAGGCCACCTAGAGGCTATTACAAAGGTGGATGATCTTAAAGGAAAGACAGCTACAAATATTGAGGTCAAGGTCACAAAAGATCGTCCATCTCTAAATCTGTATGCTATCATTATGACATGATTTGGCCAAAAAAATTCCATAGCGACCTTCCATTTTTTTATGCAAATGTAGTTAATTGAATATAAAGTAATATTAGTCTAGTTTGTATGGAATGAGATGAAATTTATAGAAATATGGGGTACTTTCTGAATAATCAACTTAATTGATTTTTCATACAAATTACTTCTTTCCGAATCCCATGATGCAAACAAACTAGACACTTACTCCTTAGATGTATTAAATATGTTAAAGCATCCTTTTCAGATCAAAAACCACAAATCTACAATTTGTTGAATTATCTTCAATTAGATTAAGGTTTGTTCAGTCCATTTCAATATATCTACATGTCCAATGGTTTTGTCTTCGATATCTTTACCGATTGAAATGATAGCCATTTCCGCATGAATGTGAAAAAGATTTGCGTATGAATCTTGCTAAATATAGTATGACTATTCTTATGACTGGGAGTTCCAACAAAAATGAAAAGTAGAATTATAAAACAAAATTAAGCGACCCTGGTGAATGTTGTAGCCCATGGAATTTTTGTTGACTTCGTCTGTATTTTGGCTGAGAGGAGTAATCCATGGCTTTTTGTTGGTGCCTCTTGTTAGATCAGGGTACTTCTTTCAGGTCACCTGAGCTAGAAATTCCTCCATTATCATTTTTTTTAAATTCCTTCTCATAATACACGTGACCAATTTCAACCAAATTTATCACAAAGCTTCAAGTTTATTCAAATAAGTGTCATGTTCCTCTCGAAGGTTTAAAGAAATCTCTTTAAAAAGAATGAAGATAATGAACAGTGACTAATCTTACAGGACTATGAACCAGAAATGTCAAAACTTGTGTGGAAGATTCTTTATATAATTAAAAGTCAGAATTATTTAATCTCCCGGGGCCAAGGTAGGTAAAAATAGGGGTTCAACGATTAACATTGGAATATACATACATATAACATCACTGAAAGACAAAGAGAGTGCAATTTGTCAAATTGATATGAAAACACTTTATTACATCCCCTCTCACAGTACAAGATTTGTTTAAACTTCCTCTCCGGTGACCTTGCCCTTTCACCTATTTCATTAAAACTATATTGGAACCAGTGTTTTTATTTATTATCCCATCCCTGGTGTTTCCAGGAGTCCGTATTTTCCTACTCTTCATTTTGAGTTTTTATAGGAATTATTGGATTGGTCATTGTTCGTTATCTTCAACTTTTCATGTGAAAGGCGTCAATTCTGCAAGTTTCATCAAGAAAACTCGGAAAAGAAATGTGACTGAAAGCGAACAAACAAACGCACGTTCTATCCCTGAGGTAATATTTAAAAGTTTGAATTTCATTTTCAAAAATGTCAGTACCAACGAAAAAAATCTGAGCAGCGGAAAGCTAAGTCTTAAAGCATTCAAGGGAAAGTCCGACATCCGATTACCTATATAAAAAATATAGACGGGAAAACAGTACCATACTATAGATAAATACGTCCCATCTAAAGATGGCGTACAAAGAGAGGTCAAATCCTCGGCTTACAGTATTTAGATTAACCATCGGAAACAGAAGGAACTTAATTCTAGTGATCTTTAAATTTCCACAAAAACTATGAAATGGAAACAAATCATTCAATATAAGTGGTAATGTTATCTAACATGGTTGTATTTGAAATGCCTCATTTCCTTTAAAGCTTACCTGGCCGTCTCAAGATTTGCAAATAAAGAGTCTTTCATACCTCTCTGGTTAGCATCAATTAGTTTTATGTAACATTTATGTAACATTCATACTAAAGTCAGTCTATATACAATGGTGTTTTTCTTGCCCTAGTTTTTATAAAACGGGAATACTGCACTTCAATATTGACGAAACAATTACCAGGTGAACTGAACAGGCACTCAAGAGCAAATCTTGTATTTATTGATTTTTTTAAAGCGAAATATCTTTTCACTTAGTTGCACAAATATTCTATCGGCAAAGTCAAACTTTTTTTTATAAAAAGAAGGCTATTTTAAAAACTGTACCGGTGTAGCAGGTCTGGTGTTTGTAGACTTGTACTTGGCGTTGCGTGGGTATGGATAGCATCTTTAAGAGCGCTGTTAACGTGAAATTTTGTGAAATAGAAGACTGTGAATTCCCTCTAAAATGTTTTTGTCATGATTGTTGTATGGGCCTGTGTTTCAGGTGTTCTAAGATTCATTTTAAACGCAGAAATTCTCACAGGATTGTTTTGTACAGAGAGAGAGCAAAAATCAGGAGTAAAGCTTGTGGAAGTCATATGTGTCTCCTAAAGGGACCGTGTAATGAAGTTTGCTGTTTCACTTGTAGAAAAGTAATTTGTGATAGTAGTATTGAAGATCACGAGTTTCATTATACCATGACAACATCGGAACAACTTGTATATTTTGAAAGAATGATCAACTATTTGAGGCTCGTTCGTTCAAAGATCAGGGACATTACAAAATTGAACAAGGAGTTTCCTGTTAATTATGGAAGATCCAAACAATTGAAGTGGAAAATGAAACATGCTTTCCTAACTACAGCAAGATATAACTTACCTCACCTAACTGACATCAAGCGTAGAGGAGAAGAGTACATTCGTCTATGTAGACAAATGCAGGATTCTTTTAGCCTTGGACAAACTTTGTCCAAAAACGTCCCGAATGCAACATTCATAACAGCACCAAATATTAATGTCATTTCGATTGCTAACCCAGCTGGCCGCCCCAAAAAGAATTTCGGACCTCTTTTGATATGCAATATCCGGATTTTCACCAAACCATTTTCAGGTGTAAAACTCTTTGGCAGCAGTGACATCAGCGTTTGGGTACACGAAAAGAACGCTAGAGTTTTAAGCCGCCATGACATCTGTGGGAGTTGTCGCAGTAAATACATTTTAGATATGGTTCCAGAATTCGTCACCTTAGCTCGAGATCATATAGTATACGTAGATAACTCCAAAAATACAGTATACAAACTTTCTTCTAAAGGTACACAAAAACTGGTGCAGGAGTCTGCTAATTGTACACAAAAACTGATGACGGAGTCTGCTAATTGTACACAAAAACTGACGCCGGAGTCTGCTAATTGTACACAAAAACTGGTGACGGAATCTGGTATCATCACGGCTATTTCGTCTTCCTCAAACGACTCTTTGCTGGTCTGTACCTGTAACATGGCCACAGGTAGAGGAGAAATTCGCAAATATGATATCAGTGACGGGAAATTATTGCAGATCCTGGCAAGTAGTAGCGAATTTCCATTTTCCTTTTACGATCTGTTAAATGTGTTTTCCGTCACTGAAAATATTGACGGTAGTGTGTGGTTCTTAGCGCTGCTTGATAGGTCAGAGGTCAGGAGAATCGTCAAAGTCAGTAGATGTTTCACTGATCGCAATGATTCATTCGCGGTGGCCCAAGTTCTTGACAACTTGCGGACCATTTGTCCAATGGAGATAACACACAAAAGCAGAGGTGACATTTTGATCTTAGACGACAATAAAAAAGAGGTCCATATCGTGAACAAAATTGGGAATCTGATGTGGTCTTGGCCTTTTAGAGGGAATATTGAAAGTATTTGTGTTGATCCCTCAGACAAATTATGGGTAGCCGATTCTGACGGCGATATTAAAGCTTTTGGATGTTATAGATTGTGTAAACCAGTTTCTCGGCAAGGAGTCAAAAATGTTCTAAAGAAATACTCAAAGAATCGTTTCTGGGGTGTGAGTCATGCGAAATCGTTAGCTTCTAGTGTAACGTTTAGCAAACATTTGAAAAAGCACCACAACGAAATATCCTGTGAAATCTGTTCATTTTCATATATGTACCCATCGTTGCTAGCCACGCTTCCTGAGTCCGGAAGTACCAACCTCAAACCGAATTGACGTAGCGTGAACGGAGACAATTAACATGTTTTGCGATGATGGTCCGAGCCCGGTAATTTATCATTTCCAGTATCTTTAGTAACTTGACTCTAATTCAGGAATCAAATGTATCATACCAGATGGAAAACCAACACAGTGCCGTCCTGCTGTCACCGAACGGTTACCAAGAAATGTCACTCAAAAGTCCGCTTTGGTGTATGTGAGTAATCGTCTGTCGGTGAATCCCAGAGTTAGACATATAGGTACGTTCTACATTCAAGTTCCTGATAGTATTTAGAGGTATGGTGCGATC
This sequence comes from Ostrea edulis, assembly GCF_947568905.1. Lineage (NCBI taxonomy): Eukaryota > Metazoa > Mollusca > Bivalvia > Ostreida > Ostreidae > Ostrea > Ostrea edulis. The sequence goes on along the minus strand of NC_079172.1, from coordinate 63,445,500 downwards.
TCAGTGGCGTTTTGCACGACGTGTGTACCATCGATGCACCGAATTACGCTAGGTAAACGCCGGCCTTATCATCTGTTCGACTTCTGGAGAACCGTACCCAGGAGAACTCGTACCCAGGAGAACTCGTACCTAGAAATTTGGGTAAGAGTTCTCCTGGGAAATCGTACCCTGGAGAAGTCGTATCCGAGTACGACTTCTCCAGGAGAACACGTACCCGGGTACGAGTTTTCCAAGAGAAGTCGTACCTATCAATATCTGGGTACGAGTTCTCCTGAAGAAAAACTTTGTCATTTTATCAAATAGAAATGTGGGTACGAGTTCTCGTACAGAAAAAAACCCTGTCATTTCTGTCATAAAAGTCTGGGTACGAGTTTTTCTGGGGAAAAAACATTGTCATTTTATCTGATAAATCTGGGTACGAGTTCTCCTGCAGAAAAAAAAATTTGTCAGTTCTGTAATAAAAAAAAAATGAGTCCTGGAGAAAAACTGTCATGTCTGTCAAAAATCTGGGTACGAGTTCTCCTGGTGAAAAACTTCCGTCATTTTGTCATAAAAATCTGGGTACGAGTTCTCCTTTATGTGCCGGAGAATAGAGGTCCGCTATAAAAATGCTATGTCGGAAGTTAAAAATTGGTGTTTAATTGCAATAATTATACTAATTATCGTCTCACGCCAAACCGCAATTCAAATGAGAGAAAAAAACAACAAACAAGTACGATCATTGTATTCACTTTTTTTTATTCAATTGAAAATCATGTTCATAGTAAATTATGTATAATGTATGAAATCCTCGATTTTCGCAAGGAGAAATTGTACCCAAATTCCAATACCTAAAATGGTATAATTCTTAATGAGATAAACTCATATCAAAATTTTGATTACTATATAATGACAAACTTTTTTCTCCAGAAGAACTCTTACCAGAATTTATCTAACAAAAAAAAACCATAGTTTTTCTCCAGGAGAAAACGTACCCAAATTTCTGGGTACGAGTTTTCCTGGGTACGCGTTCTGCTGGATACGAGTTCCAAGCTGATTCTTTGAGTGCAGCAATTTAGCAGAATGAGTAATGCTATCAATTAATGTGTTCAATAATTCAGAATTAAAGACCCATTAATTATTTGAAGAAATCTTTTATTGAATTGTTACGCACATCAATCAATTCAATTCCTGATATCTTCAAATCATTAAAAATATTATAACCCTATCAAAGAATTAAAACTCATCGAGATCACAAGCACCGTACTTAACAATCACATACAGCCTTAACGTCAGCCTTGCATATCAATCTAATTAAAATCAGCTCCTCGATCCGCTCCTCTGTTCCCCTTGTAGCGACATAAACAAAATCAAGGAGCTGATTTTAATCAGATTGCCTTGCATATCAAATCTCATGATTAAAACTTAAAGCCCTATCTCCAGGCTTATTTAAATCAACTAAATCTGAAGCATCGCACAGAATGGTACATTATAGCCTTAGCACCGGTCTCATATATCCACTGAAACTCAGGCATCAAACGTAATAATGAATTATAGCCCTAGTACCGGGTGTATATTTAAACTAAATCTCAAAAACTGTGCATAACACCTTATAATCTTAGCACCGAATTTATATATCACTAAATCACAAACAAAAATTTTTCATATCAACTAAATATCAAACTCCGTACATGATAATAACTTAATAACTTATAGATTTAGCACCAGATTTAAATATCAACTAAATCACAAGTTTTCAGATGATTATTTAATGTAAATCTGAATAATCTACATGGGAATGCTTACTCCTCCTAGGCACCTGATCCCACCTCTGGTGTGTCCAGCGGTCCGTGTTTGCCCAACTATCTATTTTGTATTGCTTATGGGATTGATGAGATTATTCACTGTTCGTTATCTCCACCTTTCATGCATGCCAACATTCGCAACATTAATAGTGAGCGCTTCAAAATGTATTATTGCAACAAGGTAACTATAAATTTGTGTATCATATGACAATGAGTTGGACTGTGATACATTATAGATTTGCATGTTCATCGATTGTCATCGGTTCATCGGTTGTCTGAATTTCTGAAACAACATTTGAATATAACCATTTTTTCTTTATTTCAGATTCTATACATAAATTGCCATTTGCCAGTTTCCATATATGTACAAGAAAAAATACAGTGATGAAAGCTGAGAAAAAGACAGACATTCCTTTTTGATGTTACATATTGTATATATGTATGACAGTTAGGTTATCTATAGCGTAATAACGATAAACATGTGAAGTGTTTGCTAATTTAGAAATGGAAGACATTTTCTGAAAGTGTCATTTAGATGTGTTTGATAGATACCTGTAGTTTTTATACAATACATATTGAAAGAAAGCCTTTTGGGAGGCAAATTTAATGAAGAGGATATGCATATAGATATAGATGACAGAAATATCAAAGAACATTTATTAACTTTCTTGTTATACCCGTACTAAGGACAAATGATCAAAGTAAAAAAATTATCATTTAAGAAATAAAGGGTCAATATCAAGGGTGAATAATTTGTATTAAAGGGAGGTCCTGGACCCTTTCCAAGGAATGATAACTGCAAAATATGATGGGTTATTCAAATCCGCTGTAGATCCACAGGACCAGAAATGAAAAAACTGTGTGAATACCGTTGTATAGGATTTCAAAACATGGAGTGTGAGGACATAGTGGCGCCATCATATAAGAGGTCCATTTATTTATTGTTTGGAAATGGTGTATTTGTAAAATAATTAAGAAATTAATTGTTGCTTGAAGTTAACTTGCTTTCCATATTGGTCTTAATTTCAGAAAGATTTTACATGTTAAAAAATTGTTTTCTGGAAGGCGATAAATCATTAAAGAGGTATGGCGCATTTGCTGACGATACGGCCGACTCAGAAATCTAAATGGAAAACACCGGTTTCCAATAATACACTGGCGTGTTATATTTAAATATAAGGACAGCGTTTTTGATGTTTCGTTAACCAAGATAAATAACTGCCGCAGTTTAGCATTACTGACATTTATACGAGTCGTTCTTTACTTAATAAACCATTTTCCTATTTGGAATGATGAACAGTACAATATTTTCATAGACCTGTGCAACAACCCTTTTACATATGGCATTACTTAACTCACTGTTCTGACATGAGTGCAGCGCCTTTAATAGATGTCATCAGTTCATTTGCCTTTGGTCGATAATTCGAGTGTTTATCTTTGCCTAAATATCATATGACAGTTGCTACATGAGTTTTTATATTTTTCTTTTGAGAAGTCAAACTGTATAACAGTTCTTTTCCTCTCTTGACCTATTTCTACTTATCACATGCTGTCCATTTGTGTCCTTTTTCTTGTAGTATTTGTTAAGCTTTTCGTCAGCCACATTACGGTTTGAAATTCTTGAGCACACAGGAACATGTTAGTGTAAACAAGCGGAACTACAATGATCTCGGAATAAATTCCCCCTTTTTAAGTCGTAACTTGCAAATATTAGAAGTTATGATGAAAATGACTAATATTTGTTATAATATATAAAACACCCCCACCCCCTTCATGAAAACGACCCCCAAAAAAATGAAAAGCAAAAAACAAAATAGATTTTGGAAAAGTATTGGATTTGAACTCGGAATGTACGGTTCAAGTGTAAGATTACCGAGCACCTAAACCACTAGGCCACGCAGGCATGTAAGTTTAAAGGTTTAACGTTTGACAGGCTGCTAAATCTCAAGGTAAATTTTGAGAACAATTTTTTCATATTTTATCGATTTTCAACAAGAGGACCACCATAAACCAAATTTCCTCAAACGAACTTATGTACAATCATAATCGAGTAAAAATATTTCAGTGTTTTATTTCTGGTTTAAGGTGGCCTTTTGCAACAGTTTGCATTTTTTATGCCCATTACGTTACATCTACTATATACTCTATATAATCACGGTGATGTCTATGCTTATCAAATAAAGATACCGATATCTTTATTAAGTAATTTGGGTAAACACAAGTATAAACTGACATTGTATAGCAGAATATTTGTAAAAAATGATATTCAAGAAAAAGGTATTTATGTAGGCGAAATTGCATACCAAGTGCGCTATACCCCTTTGTTCAAGTCTCTTAGAAGAGAAATTTTTAAAAAAAAAGTTACATTGGGGACCAGATCCATATAATTACAAACATCAACAGAACACGGTGTATACTACAAAGAATTATACTTAGGCACATAGAACCTGGGATGGGAGGGGGTTAACCACCCTCCCCATTTAGGTGACAAATGTGCCTTCCATGTAAAATAATAAAATGGACAATATAATCAAAACTTAACATGAAATCAACAAACCAAGTTGCTTTATACCGAAAAGAGTAGCATTGTGTGGTTTTTAGTTCACCTGAGCTAAAAGCTCGAGTGAGGATTTCTGATCACTCGGTCCCGTGGGGATCCGGGTTAGAATAAGTCCCAAGTACCCCTTGTTTGTCATAAAAAGCGACTAAATGGGCTGTCCTTCGGACGAGACCGATAAAACCGAGGTCCCGTGTCACAGCAGGTGTGGCACGATAAAGAACCTTCCCTGCTCAAAGCCATAAGCGCCGAGCATAGGCTAAAATTTTACAGCCCTTCATCGTCTCCATGTGAATGAAATATTCTCGAGAGGGACATTAAACAATCTTCAATCAACCAGATCACTCGTCCGTTTGTCTCTAAACTTTGCACATTTTCGACTTATTCTCTAAAACCACGGGACCAATTTCAACCAAACTTGGCAAAAATCATCCCTGGGTGAAAGGCTTTCCAATTTTTTTTCAAATGAAGGGACATGCCCCGTCAAAGGGGAGATAATCGCAAAAATAAGGTGGGGTCATTTAAAACTCTTCTTAAGAACCACTTGATCGGAATAGCTGAAATCTACATGGAAGCTTCCTGACATAGTGTAGATTCAAGTTTGTTAAAACCATGGCCCCCGGAGTAGGTTAGGACTACAATAGGGGATTAAAATTTTACATACAAATATATCGGGAAAATCTTCTTCTCAAGGACCATTGGGCCAAAGAAGTTTACATTTACATGAAATCTTCCTGACATAGTGCAGTTTCAAGTTTGTAAAAATTATGCTCCGCGGGGTAGGTTGGGGCCACAATAGGGATCAAAGTTTTACATGCGAATATATATAGGAAAAATATTTTTTAAATATGGGCCAAGGTGATTCAGATGAGCGATCCACTGAATCACGCAGTAGTCCATATATTAAAATTAACGTACAGTTGAAGTTGAAAATAATACCAGTGAAGTCGTTTCGATTTTTTGAATTTACAAAAAATAAAAAAAATGCCCTGTGAAACGAAATTTCAAAGCTACAGTTTTATAGAGAAAAACTCCAAGAACATGTTCATGCTATTTCGTTTCACGGAGGTAGCTTTTTTAAATTCGGGGATACCCCTTCATTTTAACGCTAGAAATCATAAATCGCTTATTGCTTGATTTAAACTCAAAATATTTTGGCTAATTTTTCTCAATACATGTTTTTTAAACTTATTTTCAAAAATTATTGAATCAAGACATACGTTCCAATTGGTGTTATCATATATTTGAAGAACTTAAATTTTTCGATCTTTCATGCAACACCTATAGGGAAATTAACATGAGACGTGCAACATCTTCTTTCTACGTTTGCCTTACATATAGATATTAAAATGTTAAATTTTAAATATCCACATCGTGTACAGTGAAAAAGAATAGGCCTACATCAATTATATTTTTCTTAATACGAATGGACGTTTTATCTGATTCTAAAGTGAAATTGTGTTGATCTGAATTTAATCATCTCTCTCTCTCTCTCTCTCTATCTCTCTCTCTCTCTCTCTCTCTCTCTCTCTCTCTCTTTTCTTCTTCCAATTTTGGGCCCAGAAGGCATAACAACAAGACAGCTTATAAAGATGGAAACTTTTAAAACAGCCTTGTAAGGTAGCTCACTACACTAAAGCTTATCCTCTGTATGACACCACGTCACGAGATGGCGATCTAAATGTTTTGTGAAATTATTTGTATCGATCGATTTGTTTGTATAATATCATAGTTCAGTGGTTAAAGCAGTGGGCTGGTGAACCGCAGATCTTAAATTCAAAATCACCAAAGTCTTTTGTTCATATGTGCTGAAATAATTTTTTTGAAAATCATGTTTTTATCCAAATATGTATATGTTTTGCCTTTTCTGGCCATATATGCTTATTGTATATCATCATAACTTTCATAATTAAATCAATTCGTACTGATTTGAGAAACTATTTCTGTGTGTAGTGAGCCACCTTAAATTTTACCACACGTTTGCAACTGTGATGTCATGCCGTGAACACGGTTCACATCTAAAGCGATGACATTGGAATTGATATACTCAGCTGACTGGAGCTTCTGTACAACGTTAATTTAAGTAAAACGAAAACCCTACATTCTCGGATTTCTAATTTAATGTAGACTCCAAACGACACATTATTTTCAATGTTCTACTCTTGGACGTTTTATTGCTTAGAATTGCGGATCTGTAGTAACCTTGTGGTTAGAATTGCGGATCTGTAGTAACCTTGTGGTTAGAATTGCGGATCTGTGGTAACCTTGTGGTTAGAATTGCGGATCTGTAGTAACCTTGTGGTTAGAATTGCGGATCTGTGGTAACCTTGTGGTTAGAATTGCGGATCTGTAGTAACCTTGTGGTTAGAATTGCGGATCTGTAGTAACCTTGTGGTTAGAATTGCGGATCTGTAGTAACCTTGTGGTATCCCGGATGGATTTCAGTCTTCAGTTTCAATTCCTGTGTAGACTTTTTTGAAATCGTAGTTCATATGAATTTTTTTCAACATCGCGTGTTTTTTGTAATATCATTCAGAGCATCATCAGCTATCTGAATAATCAGTTTGACATTATTCTAGCAAAGGTATTTTCTTGTTTCCTTCCACATTCTGTGTTTGTTTTGCTTACATTATTTATAGGCAGTCATGCCGTGTTCTCATTCTATCTTATTTCGATGAGATTACCATTATCATTTTACCTTACATCAATATCATATGTCTTCAAACTTTCTATTATATCCTTATATATCCTAAACTCTCTCTTGTCTCATTACAAAAATAAAAGTTAACTAGTTCTAATTGTAACGGGGACCGTTACATATGTTCCCCAAACCTCCCCCAATTAAAAAGTGATGTCCTTGTGAATCTATAGCAAAAAATCATTTCATTTTAGCCTTTAATTACATGTAGTATGTTCAATATGGTTATTTTAGTACCAAGAAATGAAAGAAAGCGTTGCACGTGCATACATGAGCACACGTGTATGATTCCGAATTTTTGTTGATGTCGTTCCACAGGCATTTGTATCATATACTCACAATATGAATTTCATAACGTTTCCACCAAATATAAGGAAGTTATAGCGATTTTAAAATCGTCCAATCAGAATTCAGCACACGTGCATGCACGTGCTGAGCAGTAACTCTAACCACAGCAATTTGTAAGGAGTCCGAAGACACATCTAAACCCCTAATATCAATAGAATTTGATGAAAAACAAAAACGTTATCGTCCTTTAAAAATTGAACATTTGAAAAAAGTTGCACGCGCATGCGCGTTCGAATGGGCGTGTGCGTTGGCATTTTTTGTTACACCAATATATAGATACTCATATTGTCTACCTATGCTGTAAATATCATCTCATTCGCTTCATAAATAAGATAGTTACAAACGTTTTAGTATTATCCAATCAAAATGAAGCGAACGTGCATGCGCGTGCAAATTGGTAATTTTGACCATGCAAATCAGTTAAGAGTCTCAATATCTACCTATGATATGAATTTCAAGCCATTTCAATGAACAACGAAAAAGTTAAACTGATTCCAAAGTTAGTGTACAAATTTTGTAATGCATGTACACGCGCATGCGTGCGCGTGCAGACAAAATTACTATCATTTTTCATATTTACAAATGATATACTACCATCCTATTCAGGTTTCATATCGATCCCCTTAATATTCTGATTTTCCAATTTTTGTACCAAAATTGCAGTGCACGTGCGCGAGCGTGCATGCATGTGCAGACAAAATGACTATCACCATGCACATCTACAAACGCTATACTATCATCCTGGAAAGTTTCATATCGATCCCTTTTGTAGTTTCTGAGAACACTACCGGACAAAAAAGTACCGGAGAAAAAGAATAATAACTAGTTCTAATTGTAACGGGGACCGTTACAGATGTTCCCCAAACCTCCCCCAATTAAAAAGTGATGTTCTTGTGAATCTATAGGAAAAAATCATTTTATTCTAGCCTTTAATTACATGCAGTACGTTCAATATGGTCATTTCAGTACCAAGAAATGAAAGAAAGCGTTGCACGTGCATACACGCGCACGCGTGTATGATTCCGAATTTCTGTTGATGTCTTTCAAAAGGCATTTGTATCATATACCCACAGTATGAATTTCATAACGTTTCCACCAAATATAAGGAAGCTATAGCGATTTTAAAATCGTCCAATCAGAAATCAGCACACGTGCATGCATGTGCTGAGCAGTAATTCTAAGCACAGCAATTTGTAAGGAGTACCAAGATACATCTAAACCCCTAATATGAATAGAATTTGATGAAAAACAAAAAAGTTATCGTCCTTTAAAAATTGAACATTTAAAAACGTCTCACGCGCATGCGCGTGTGCGTTGGCATTTTTTGTTACACCAACATATAGATACACATATTGTCTACATATGCTGTGAATATCATCTCATTCGCTTCATAAATAAGATAGTTACATACGTTTTAGCATTATCCAATCAAAATGAAGCGAACGTGCATGCGCGTGCAAATTGGTAATTTTGACCATGTAAATCAGTTAAGGGTCTCAATATCTACCTATGATATGAATTTCAAGCCATTTCAATGAACAACAAAAAAGTTAGACTGATTCCAAAGTTAGCGTACAAATTTTGTAATGCGCGTGCACGCGTATGCGTGCGCGTGCTGGCAAAATAACTATTATTTTTCATATGTACAAATGATATACTATCATCCTATTTAGGTTTTATATCGCTTCCTTCAATATTCTGATTTTCCATTTTTTGTACCAAAATTGGAATGCACGTGCGCGCGCGTGCATGCACGTGCAAACAAAATGACTATCACTATGCACATCTACAAACGCTATACTATCATCCTGGAAAGTTTCATATCGATCCCTTTTGTAGTTTCTGAGAACACTACCGGACAAAAAAGTACCGGAGAAAAAGAATAATAATAATAATGATAATAATAATAATAACTAGAAACTCATTACTAGTAATGAGTAGGTCTTCCGTTAGATCACTTCCGGTAAAGAGCTTTCTGTTCCTACGAAAACCATTTAAATATATCAGAAAATGTACCTTAACAATGAATGAGAAATGTATTATCGAATTTTTTACTCATTTCTCGTAACTTCCGGTGATGACCGGAAGTACTTTTATGATGCGTTTTCCTATAAATGACAGCGACTCTTTACTGTCTATATTCCCTGAAAATTTCACGTCTCTATCTCAAAGAGTTCTCAACAAAAAGAAGTAGACTAAAGAAAGAAAAAAGTAGTAGGTTACTACCGACCGGAAGTCAATTTTGAAAAACAAAATGATCCAAACTCTAGAAGTTGATACTTTTATTATGACATGTGAAAATCATATGAAAGACTTAAAATATACGCGAGATTTATGGTGACAAAGAAATGAAAAGTAAAAATGTATTTTATCAAGAAACCGGAAGTAGTTGTTTTGACTACCAACGGAGTCAATATTCTTTTGACACTTTCAAAGAGACTTAACAAACTAGTATAGGTTTCAATTTACAAGAAAAAGTTTGAAATTTGCGATTCTTTCAATCACTTCCGGTGACGACAGGAAGTGACGGTCGACATGTTCAACCCTCTACTGCACGACTGCAAACGGAGATTTATAATTCCTGAATAATTGATGAACTAATATGTTACCTTTTCCAAGAAAACTGCTGGACAAAATTCCTTTTGAGAAACAGAAAATCGCCCATATTTTCCGACCAGAAGTGAATTTTGTAAAAACAAAAATAGTTATAGGAAGGTCCTTTCATAAGACATTATTCCTGAAAATTTCAAGAAAATCTATCCACCATCTCTGAGAAATCACTCGAAGAAATCGGAAAATCGACATTTTTCAAATACTTCCGGTATAGACCGGAAGTGACAGACGAAAAAATTGAATGTATGTGTACAATGGACTAATGTTAGTTGATCAACTCTACAAGTTTCAAGCGTCTATCTATATTCATTATTGAGAAACTGAAAAAACAAGGTTTGAATATGTCCACCCCATATCTCACGACCGGAAGTGAATTTTACAAAAATATTTAAATTTACACTAGACATTTATAATGTCTATAACATATGTAAAATTCAAATCATTAACTTGTTTTATGACCGAGATTTATGGCACTGAAAAATGAGAGAATGAATAGTTTTTCTTTCATATAACCGGAAGTTGGAGATTCAACTTCCGGTGGGGTCAATAGTTTTTGAGAATTAGAACGAGACCTAATAAACCGATATAGGTTTCAATTTGAAAGAAAAAAGTTTGAAATTCATGATTTATTAATCACTTCCGGTGACGACCGGAAGTGACGGCCGACATTCTTACCCCCCTACTGCACCCCTACAAAGTGAGATTTATTAACTCTGAAATTTTGGTGACTCTATCTTTTACCGTTTCTGAGTAAAACGATTGACAACGAAAACAGCTCATAAGCCGTATTTGCCGACCGGAAGTGAAATTTACAAAAATATTTGACGTTACTCTAGACATTTGTAGTTACTATAATATATGTAAAACTCAACTCATTAACTAGTTTCATGACCGAGATTTATGGCACTGAAAAATGAGAGAATGAATAGTTTTTCTTTGATATAACCGGAAGTTGGAGATTCAACTTCCGGTGGGGTCAACATTTTTTGAGAATTAGAACGAGATATAGTAAACCAAAGTAGGTTTCAATTTGAAAGAAAAAAGTTTGAAATTGATGATTTATTTGATCACTTCCGGTGACGACCGGAAGTAACGGCGACAAAAAATATTACGTGCATGCACCATAGAGAAAATAGATCTATCATCCTTGAAAGTTTCATTCGATTATCTTTAGTGGTTTTCAAGTTTACCCCCGGACAAAGTTTCTTTCAAAAACCGGAAAATCGGACGTATCTGACGAACGGAAGTGAATTTTGAAAAAATGAAAAAAATTCCTCGAGGTACCATCGTTCCCTATAACCTGTGAAAGTTTCAGGAAAATCCATCCAACGGTCTCGGAGACAAAAGGGAAAAAAAATAATAATAATAATAACTAGACACGATCTCGTTGCGAGCAACGAGTAGGTCTTCCGTCCGATTTGTTGATGCACTCGGAGTTAAAAAAAAAAAGAAAACACAAATGAGTCCCAATTTAGTTTCCGACTTTAAGACACTTTAGATATAATCAATTTTTCATATCATAAGCTTCTGAAGCAAAGTTGCGGTGAAATTCGTTTGAAATTCGACTCTCCAGGCGAGCCATAAGGCCCGCGGGCCTATTTCTTGATGTCATTTGCTAGCCCTCTATAGACTCAACAACTTTAGTTCTATATGTCTTTACAAAATATTTACCTGTAAAAAGTTATTGAGATCGACCGATATCGACAAAAAATCGACTCTACAGGCGAGCCATTAGGACCATAAGACTATTTCTTGATATCAATCGATAGATCTCGATAAACTGAACAACTTTTGTTAAATATGTCCTTACAAAATATTTACCAGTTACAAGTTTTTGAAATCGACTGATATCGACAAAAATCGACTCTACAGGCGAGCCATGAGGCCCACAGACCCATTTTTTGATATTGATCGATAGGTTATGACACATTGAACAACATTTGTTCAATAATGCTTTTCAAAAAATATGTCGTTTTAAAGATATGAGGCGTCAAATATTTACGATTTTGGCCCTTAAAATCTCTAATTACGTAACATATGACCTACTTTTTGATTTGATAAGATCAAGCTCGTTGAGATGAACATTTCCGCTTCTACAACTTATTATAAAATATTAATAGTTTCTGAGATATTCTCAAAAACATTTGGACCCTTCTGAACCCCTAATTTAAAGGGCCAGCCCGTTTTGCTTGATATCGTAAGAAAGGCCTTGTCATTTTAAACATTTTTTGCTCAACAAGTATTTAGAAATTCTTTACCGTTCTCGAGTTATCTCTACAAGAAATATTTAGGGGCCAAACTGTAGCTTCCTAACGGGGCCACATAGGGAAAAAACGAAATGTACATATTGTTTAGATTATCATTCTGAACAACTTTTGTTCAATAATGCTTTTCAAAATATTTGTCGTTTTCAAGATATGAGGCGTCAATTATTTATGATTTTGGCCCTTAAAATCCCTTATTACGTAACATATGACCTACTTTTTGATTTGATAAGAACAAGCTCGTTTAGATGAACATTTCCGCTTCAATGACTTATTACAAAATATTAATAGTTTCTGAGATATTCTCATAAACCTTTGGACCCTTCTGGGCCCCTAACTGAAAGGGTCAGCCCCTTTTGCTTGATATCGTAAGAAAGGTCATGATATTTCAAACATTTTTTGTTCAACAAGTATTTAGAAATTCTTTACCGTTCTCGAGTTATTTCTAGAAGTAATTTTTAGGGGCCAAACTGTAGCTCCCTAACGGGGCCACATAGGGTAAAAACGAAATATGCATATTGTTCAGATCATCATTCTGAACAACTTTTGTTCTTTATTGCTTTAATATTTGTCGTTTTCGAGATACAAGGGGTAACAAATTTATGGTTTTGGCCCTTAAAATCCCTTATTACGTAACATATGACCTAAATTTTTATATGAATAGATTTAGATTGTTGAGATGAACATTTTTTGTTCTTTGACTTATACCAAAATATGAACGATTTTTGAGATATTTGATCTAGACTTTGAGCCCTTCTAGATCCCTAATTTAAGGGGCTAGCCCCTAAATCTTGATATTTTCGACAAGATCTTGTAAATGTGCACAACTTTTGTTCTATATGTCTTAACAAAATATTTGCAAGAAAAAAGATATTGGAGATCAAAGGTCAAAAATCGCCGAAATCGGCGAACAATTTTGGCATCCATTTTTTCAGGTCCAGGCGAGCCTTTAGGCAAATCGCCTCCGGTAAAATCGAATCCCCCACAAATCTTCTAAAATGTTTACTCTATCTTGTGTAGAAATTTCAAGACTCTAGCTTCAAAACTAACGGAGGAGATGTGTGGACAACAAGGCCCTTCAAAAAGTCACTAAAAGAGAGATAACTCCTGACCGGAAGTGACGTCATGCACGAAATTTTGCAAGCAAAGTCTCGTCACCAAAAGACATCTTTCCTGAAAATTTCGTGAAAATCGATCGAAAAATGGCTGAGAAAAACGCGTGTACTACCAAGGAAAATAATAATAATAAATAATGAAGAAGAACGCGAACAATAATAGTAAGGTCTTCCGCCAATCTAATTAAAATTAGATGTTTGATCCGCTCGCGTACTCGCATACATAACATCTAACAACATCCCATGGAGGGTCACGTCAGAGGTCAAATTCAATTGACCAATGAAATCACATCTGGCAAACTCTTTAAATGCTCGTCGAAGGGAATAAGTCTAGAGTGGTTCCGAATGTAAAAAAAAAAAAAAAAACGTGATCCGAACCAAGACAATGGCGGCGCGCATTACGCCTGTCAAATGCTATTCGTTTGGAAACATTTGTGTTGTGTGCGGGTTTTCGTTTGTTACAAAGTTTGTAGATGAATTAGGCAGCATAAAAGTTCAAAAGTGTTTGGATAAAAAATTAAGATTAACACGTGAAAGATTGGAAACGTTACTGAACGTGTGTGATGTGAAGAAAGAGACTTGTTTTCCTGGTGACGCGGGTGTATGTCAGAAATGTTTTCGGGCCATGGACAGGGTGCGCAAATTGGAAAAAGAGGCGATGGAGGCAAGGGAGAGATTTACAAGTAACATACGATCAACCATGTCAAGGTTAGTGTATAATAAGGAGAGTTATTGCTTAAATGTCACATGATGTGAAGCCTGAACACCGGTATCAACAGCTGATCAATGTTAAGATCAGATGTAGCAAGAAGCAGCAACAAATAAGGATTTCTGGGATTCTTAGTTGTACCAGTAAATAAAAGCTCTAAACTCTAGTAGGAGTACCTACAGGAAAATGAATGTGCCGTCGCGTCATTTATTTTGGTGTACTGTAGTTATTCAAGATGGATGAACTGAAATCCTGTAAAAAAAATTATTGATAAATTAGTGTATATTTATTGGTGTTTTTATTCTGTGTTTCCGCGAATCCCATAGACTCAACATTTATTACCTTCAACTCAGATTGAAAAATATATGATATGTATATATACTAGATAAATTTAATTGGTACATTTTGGTAAGATATGTTTCTGAAGAGAATTGTCAACATACATACAAAAAATGCTGTAATGAAAATTACCTTATTTCTTTCCATATCTAGCTTGAATTTCATGATCAATGGAAGTATCTTATCATAAGTATATATACTCATATTCTATATATACTCATTTCATGTTATGGGTCATGTTAAACCTATAAAACTTATGAAAACTTTGCAGATATAGTGTTACTGTGCCCTCACCATCAAAAACAGTCATTAAGAAGAGAGAAATTAGAAGTCCAGGAGTTTTGGGAATTGGGAAACGCTCGAAAGCCTCAGAGGAGACAGAGACATCTACTATGTTAGTACCGATTCGAAGAGTGACACCTCAAAAACTAAAGCCTCTTGCCCCCTTTATCGTAGGCAGCATCACAGGATCACAACCACCCCTGTTGCTTGGAGAAGAATCCTGGAAGAAACTTTTACAGGTACATTAACTCATATGAAAGATAATGTTTAGTCAATCATTAAATAAATATTGACAGTACATGTATGTGTATGATTTGGTATGCTGTTAAGGTATTTGCAATTTTTGTGTATGTTAACAGGTCCCAGACACTGGATACAGTGTTGTCTCTATTGCACCAAAGACAGAGAGACCAGGTATGTTTACATTTATACCAAAGTCTTAAAATGTATCAAGAATGATAATTAGACTTTCAAGGCTTAAAATCATGAAAGGTATTGATTGGTCTTTTGCATTTTAATACATATATATGTACGTCATTGTGACAGATACAGTTCCAAAATCTTCAAAGAGATCCTTATTCAGTGACAAAGAGAGCAAACCAAAATCAGACAAATGCTCTCTTGATGGAAAAGTAGAGGTGCAATGTTAAAATTGTTGAAAATTGTTAATTTTGTTTTCCTTTTTCTTTTGATTTGTTTCAACGTTTGTTTTGAATTTTCTGTTCCAGTGATTTTTTAAGGCCCATTTTGGGTCAGAATTTCGGCCCTCTCCCCTCCTAAAAATTGCTAATTCTTTCCCAATTTAGCTTACATTTTTCCCAATAATAAAATTGTGAAAGGAAAACGTATTTGAAAGAAATAAACATTCTATATGTGAAACTTAACAAAGAGTTATGGGAATGATGATTTGGATAGAATAGTTGAAAATTTTAGAAGGTTAAAGAAAACTAGATTAGTAAAATAAAGATAAAATAATGTTAGATATGATTTTAAAACTTATTTACGATAAAATTGAATTTGACTGAAATGTCGACAATTTTTCCCAGTTTTAAAGCCACAGGACCCTTATAAAAAATGTAGAAAAATCACTGTGTTCATCGATTGTAGTCTCTGTTCACAGGGTACATTTCAAGTTCCTTGAGATTTAGATACATATATGAAATTTATAGCTTTCAGAAAATTCATATGTTAAAAAGATATCTCCAACACTACAATTTGTTTGAGGTTTGGATTTATCAGTACTTACCCCAAACTGTAGGTCTGTTGTGCATGCTTAGCTATAGAATTGTAAATGACTAACCAATTCATTTATCTTTGAGTTGATTTTAACACTATGTTTCTCTGCCAAAGTGGAGTTTTTCTTAGCTTACTTGAAACAAAAGGTCAAGTAAGTTTTTCTGATAACTTTTTGTCTGTTTGTGCATCTGTTGACTATTAAGCTCAGCTGAAAGCTCAAGTGAGATTTTCTGATAATACATTGAGTCCAACAAGACCATCTGCATATTGCAGTTTCTTCAAATCATGAGGGAGGGGGCTCCATTTTGACATTAAATATATATAATCTTTAGCAATTTCCTTATCAAAGACCACTGGCCATGATTAGTGATAGTATGTATGCAGTTCTTTGTACAGATTCATATATGACTAGGGTTCTCAACTGAAGAAGCACTGGGTCTGGAAAGATAAAACTTGTGAAAATTTCCTGATATAGTGTAGGTTCAAGATCGTTCAAATCATGGGGTAAAATATGGAATCAAAGTTTTAATGGAAGTAGAATTGATATAAGTGCATCTTTGCTTGATTTTGATCTCAACTATTCAAATGATATGTGTAATCATGTTCTTATGTTTTTGAAATAAATATAGTTTAAAATAAAGTTTTACAAGGGGGGGGGGGGGGAAGAGAGGTCCAACGTGTTCTCAAGAATTTGACATTAAGTGCTCAAGCAGTAATTTTCTATCAAATAAGTCTAAAACTATATAGATTTGTTGCTGTTAACAACACTGAGATCAAACACTAAATCGTTAAATATATTTCTTTGTAACATATTAGATATACGCACATGTCTGTATAATTTGTAGGTAATATATTTTTAGGTAATATCTTTTATGTTTTAAATGCTAGGTTGTACTGCACTATCCAAGTGGGAGAAAGTCGTCAATCATCAAAGAGGACACCCACCAACAGATATGCAAAGCTATAGCAAGAGGAGGAAATACAGAAACTGTCATAGTTGACATTCTGCGGAAGTCTAGTCCATTGGAATTGGTACGCGGCTCTCAAAAGATTGTGCTGGAGGAATGTAAAGCAATTTGTAAGAGGGGATCGGGCAGTCTTCTACAAAAGAAAAGCAATGCAGACTTTTTCAGTTTCCGGTGGGAAAATTTACACAAACAACTTGAAACAATGTGCCCAGCACTACTGTCAATCATTACAGCTACCGTTTCAGACATACCACCTGTTATTGGAAGCAAACCATTTCTCCATGCCCTACAAACTGTAGGTATTGCACTACATGGAAGAAGCCAAGAGATGACAGTTTTGCAGTACATGAATGGATTTCTGCTAAATCATGGTGGATGTACACAGCGGGTAAATTTTCATTTTGTTTATGCAAAATATATGTAATATTTATTTCCTGTAAACATAACTCTTTATTAGAATTAATGTGGCATTCCAATCTGTACAGTAAAACTTGATATTGACAATATTTAAATCTTAATTTTAGGACATTGAACGACTGTCACATATAGGATTGACTGTCCACCCATTGACTTTGAAGAGAAAGCTTTGTGACTGGCAAAAAATACTGGACAAAGAAATTTTAGAAATCCGTGATTCTTGGGTTGAAGGAGGAAATGTAAAATACCAAATAATTGGGGACAACTGGGACAAAAACATCCTTCCATCGTATAGAACGTCTGACAGGAAAACTCTCTCTCTTCATCTCTTTCACGTTTATGCCATCCTGGACAGAGTAATTCCAACTGAACACAGCTCCCACAGTCCTCCTTCCCATGAAATTGAAATTTCAACTTTTCTTCCATCCATTGAAGACCAACAGAAACTAATGAAGGAACTAACATTTCTCTTCTCCACTTCTGTCATTGAAAATCATCCCCACTTGCAGAAAGAATATGGAAAAATTTATCCAAAACATTTAGAGCATAAATATTCCTACTGTGCAGGAAACAAAACTAAACAAGTAAGTCATGAGTTTTCTTCTATTTCTAAGTTTTCATTTTACTGAAATTTATAATTATTGTTGAAAGGTGTGTACCATGTACTTTATGTAATAGTTTATATTATCTTCGATTAATTAGAGAATATTATCATTGATTAATTACAGAATTTTGCATATGATCTTAAATTATTTTTTTATTCAGTACCCACTTGGTCTTTTCGACTGTAATGAAAATAAGACACCAGAATTGATACGTCTTTTGAAGACCTTGTCTACATATGTTCCTTGCAGGGATGGAGAAGTTGTGGAACCTGTATTTTTTGGAGGTTTGTTTTCTCATATGGATTTAGGGGTGTGTGTGGGATCTCTAATTTATAATACATTATACCAAAGAGATGTAATAGTGTGCACATGTGTGTAATGCAGGTATTGATCTTCATTTTGGCAAAATAGTAATTTAAAATTCCAATATATGCAGTCTGTGAAAAATGTTTGGGCAATCGTCAATTTCTAGAATCATGATATCCAATAAACAATTCAAGTGTGAATTAATTATTTTTTTATTATTAGGCGATAGGTTAACTGATGAACGGGTGCAAGCAGCCCAAAAGGCCATGAATAATGCTGAAACACAGCTTCAAAGACTTCAAGGCTTTGTCTCAAAAATTGAAGACTTTCACAGATTGATGAATTTCCTAGAGGTATCATTGATGAAAATGCATGTTTTTCTGATTTACAATATGTAAAGAAACTTCCTGATATATGTGCAAAGAGTTCTGACCTGAAATTTCTTATCAGTGGCTAACATGCACAAATCCATACCCTTATATAAATTTTGTGTTTGTACTTGAAATATTTGAGATTAGTGCTTTGGTACTAACTTCTTTATAATTTGATTGCAATATTAATATGTAATTGTAGGCCATACACAAGCTCACTTATTCAACATATAGTGCTATGGACCGAGGCACAGTATACTATTACAGGTATGTATACTTTTATAAGAAACTTATATTTTGTGTGTACTTCATTTATTTAACGGTTTTGTAAATTTTGAATGGTGTGTAAAAAATTCTTGTGTAAGAATTGCAGAAATTTCCTGAACATGAGAAATGTCAAAGGTCATGTGTATTATGCATACCGAGCATACAAGATGTTGTATTATGTGATCCTGGATGCCATCTGTTTGCTGCTTTTTCTACATCACATGGGTGTTTCAGACATTGACCAAGAAATAGATCTGCCGTCCAACTTTGCAGTATTGTCAAACAGAGAAAAGATAGAGTACATTGATTCAGTGAGTGAAAACATTTTGAGGAAACATTTCTTTGACAACACTAATGACATATTCCAAAATGTTCGAGATATTGTGTGTGATCCACAGCATCCTGAAAACTATTGGACATCAACACGAGAGGAAGGGAGATTTAAGTGCCACCACTGTGATAAAACCTATGCGCATGTTGTGTCATTGCAAACTCATGAACAAAAAATCCATGATGTTCATATTGACAAACCATCGAAAAAACCAAAAAATAAAAACCAAGACCAAATGCAGGATTACCTGATGATGCTTTTCAAACTTGTAATTTTGCACAAGAATTTGGATACTTCTGTGGACATGGGGGATGGCGAAAGGGCTGTGCGATCCGCAAAATATGAACTACCTGTATACCATCTCACTAACAAAGTGAAATACGCTATTGGTTCTATTCATTTAACATCTCTAACATCTGGTATTCTCTGTGATAATCAAAAGGAACGTCTAATTGCCAATCGCTTTGTCAATTTGCAAGGAGGAAAGAACAACAATGTGTCCTTAGATGAATACCTTGAGATGTTGAATAGAGATAGTAAAATTGCCTGCTCTGGTCACAAAACAAAGGAAAGTATCCTCGCCCACTCAAAGGAATATCCTCATTTAATAAACTTAGTCGGCCATTTTGACAGCATTACTGAGATCAGAAAGAGAAAGGGCTTCCATCACATTCCCAGTTACAAGGGTGATGTATTAAAGGTGTTCAAAGATTTACAGGAAGCAAATGTGATGACCCTCATTCCAAAGCGTACATTTAAGTGTCAAGGTTTCACAGTGGATAGGAACCCCTTCCAGAATTCATTTGTTGGATTATCAACTGTGATACACCGACATAAGCCAAGACAACCTTTTATACGACTAAGAGATCCACATGTTTAAATTGAGAACTGATATGACACAGTGCTAAGTTTGTGCATGTTATCAGTTCTTTTGTATGGTAACTTTCTGTTTATTCCTTTCAATGCTAAGTTCAATCACCCTGTTGTACATCATTTATCGTATAGAAACAAAGTCGTAACAAACTTACAGAATCAGTGAAGAACAATTCATTAAAACCAAACCTTGTCGCAAATTTCCTCTTATAGGGGAATAAATAGCACGTCACACTAAGCATGAATTTCTTTTTAAGCATGTTTTACTGTATAGTACATTTTTTAATGTGCTCATTGAATAGTGTAAAGATAATTAGCCATTGTTACAGTAAACCATTTAGTTTTCCTTTGATGCATGTTTAAGTATAGCAGGCTTATCGATGCACACGCTAGTATCATACACCGGGACTTAATATCTAATGGTTCTGTAACTTATCTCAATTCGTAAGAGTATTTTGATCGCTTTTCAAGTACAGATATAACACGGTTTTGCTTTAATAAATGTGATACATCACAGTGCAGACAGCAGAGATTGTGCAGATGTGACCAGTTAACTTGTACAACATATTGCAAAAGTTATTTAAGCTAAAATAAATGGTTCAAGTGTCATTGTTACTTTGTGTGATTTAATATGTCAGTGGTGAATCTCAATAGAGACAAAAAGATAATGCTTGAAGTAACATGTAGATTATAATGAAGAAATTTGATGTCAAAAGAAACTGAATATCTTATGTGCACTTAGTTTAGTATATTAAACACTTCGCGCAGTTGGAGCTGATGCACTAGTATTTTGCATGTTCAGCCATTATGATGATGTAGAGTACCTCCTTAATTAAATATATATTTTTGGGAAAACAAGTTCTCATAATTCAATAACAAAGAATATATTCGCCATAAACATTTGGTGAACTTAGTTAACTTGTTAGAATGGCTCATGATTCTGTAATAATTGGTGTCCATTAAATTAGTGATGCAAACATTCATGTAGTTGAAAAAACAGGATAGACTTTATTACCTTTAAATTTTATGCATTTTTATTCTACACTTCAGTTGTATATAAACTAGATATCATGGTGATTGGAAATATCACAACAGCCAAAATAAAATATGTGTGTTTCCGGTTTACCGACCCTAACAACATTTTCTCTATCAACCCTCAATATTTTATCGATATATTTATATATATATAATTTTCAAACTGGAAATATTTTGCTTTTTGTGTTCAAGTTGTCTGATCTACATTTTGACAACTATTGATCGTCAAAGTATTTGAAAAGTAATTGTATTTGTATATAGACATGGAAGCATATCAAAAACCAAGATTTTGAATTAAATGTTTTAACTGGTAACCCTACATAATTTTGGGGGTAGTAAAGTAGGAAACACACATATAATTTATTTTGGTATAACTTCAGATTTTATTACTCTATCAAATCATGTATTTCTTCATCAAAAGAATCATAATACTCTGTCTCGTCACTATCACTGTCTGGCGCAGAGTACACATTAGCAAAATTGAACATTTTTTCGATGGGCAGTAGTTCACATTTATTGCAAGAACATTTTGCTGCACAATTATCGCAACAAGTGTGATGTCCCAAAATATTTTCTCTAATTTCTTGTATTCCCTTGTCATTCAAAAAGTTTTCTAGAAGACATAGTCTACGACATTCCTTTGTCACAAGAATTTTCTTGACAGATTCATCTGCTAATCGTTGGTGATACGAGTTGTAAACAATTAACGCAACCGATGGCATGTTGTCTCTTCCTACTCTTCCAATTTCCTGTATAAGATCAGAACAGTTTGATTGAGCTCCAAATAAAACCACACTGTGGAATCCTTTGGCATCTATTCCCATGCCTAAAGCACTTGTAGAAATCAGGATACGAAGAGAACTGTTAAAGTCTTTCAGTTCATTAACAATGTACTCTTTCTTAAGATCTTCTGTTTCTGAGTGGTATAATTCAATATTTCGGACACTTGATGGCACTTCTTCGATTAAGTAATTGCAAACTTTTGCTGCATCATTAATTGAGGTACAGTAAATTATTACCCGTGGAAATTTCTCTTGTAATTCTTGAAGTGGATCAATTATCCAAAACATAGAGTTCTCTATATTGGTTGATACCTTAGTCACTGATAATTTGATGTTTGGTTTGTCAGGAGAAATTATGATTTCCACTGTTCCATCACCCAGACACTTTTTAACACGTCTAGCAATTTTCTTTGTGCATGTTGCAGACAAGGCCAACAAATTTGCATCTGGAAACATGGACCTTAGCTCCCCAACGTGTCCAAACCATTTCCTAAAAGCCTCTTTGCCATTTTCACTTTGACCCCTGTTAAAGCAAATATATGAAGAAAAAATTAAGTTTTAAGGCAACTTTCAGTTGACAATCTTATTTAATTTTATTGTAACATCATTTCTTTATAATTTAAACCTTTTTGGGTCACGTTTACAACTCATTTTGCCCTTCTCCAGCCATAATGGTAAAAAATAATATGCCTGACTCGAGAATGTTTTTTTTTCCCTACATCATGTGTACATAAGTCAAGTCTTAAAACAATGGCAAGTTTACTGGTGATAACAGAAAATGCTTAGCAAATAATATATAATAAATGTCAACACAGAAGGGAAACTGAATATGATCATTAAATTAATTGATGTTGGGGGGTGGAGGGAGACAATATTCTGAAATTCCACAAAAATCAAGAAAAGGGTAGAATTTGGGTGTACCAAGTACATAGATTGATCCAACATTAGGGGGGATGCTTCAAGACAAATTTAATTTTAATGGTACAAATCAATCAAGAATTATTGGTCTTTATAGTGTACATCACCTTTACTAGTCATTTACAACTAGACTTTAAAACAAAAATGCATTTACCATGTTGCTATTGTATGAAACTCGTCAATAACAATAGTAGTGACATCAAGATTACGCATAGATTCTCTCCATTCTATGTCGCCAACTAATGCCTCTGGGGAGCCATACACTATGTCTACTGTTCCTTCCAGTATTTTTCTGTCGGTTTCATCACTGGACCCTTCAAATATATATTTTAATTTTTATAATATACCTGTTCTAATTGATTTCACATGTGCAAATACAATCAGGTTCAACACAATCTGTATATATTTAGTTATAAAGCTGTATAGCTAACAAAACCTACTTGAAACAGCTTGATTTAGCTATTTCATATCTTTTATCAAATGGATTTGTAAGAGCATAGAAAATAAATTTTACTGAGTGAAAATATTTCATCATTGTACTCCACAAAACACATTGTGAAAAATACTTCAACTATGTATAAAGATGTTCCAAAATTATTATGCAACATTAGGGCTATGCCATTGCATTTTAGAAGTTCATTTAATACTAGCTTAATCAAGCCATTGCAAATAGTTTTGAAAAGCTATGAAAATTGCAGGATATAAGACATGGGGTGAATAACATTCGGGCACATTAACCTGATAAATAATACATGTTAAACTATGATACGAGAATCTTAAAGTTTAAGTTTTCTTTTTTAAAAACATGAGATCGAATATTCAATGTCAGTTAATTTACACAATATGATTCCCACAACGCTTAAGTTATAAATCACCTATTCAACTGATTTCGACTTCGCAATATTCAAAACAATAGTAAACACACTAACCTTTATATGCAGCTGTCATATCTGGAAATTTCCTGTAAACGTGCCACTTGGTCCTGCATCAGGGAAATCAATGGGCAACACACAATTATTTTCCCAATATTGCTGCCCATCTCTCTCTGGACAGGGATTAACATTTGGAAGGGCAGGGATTTTCCAAATCCAGTCGGGAGGACCGCCATACAGTCTACCCGGTCTAACAGACACTGTAACACCTGTCGCTGTTCGCGTTTTAAACTTTGGATATTAAATTTTTTCAGCACGTTTTCAATCGCCTCGCTTGTACTGTCTTTCGCCGCCATTTTCCTTCAACAACCAAACGTAGTTTGTACAACTGATTCTCATTGGTCACAAAAGGTTCTTCCGTCTTCGCAATGATTGGTCGATATTTTTACATAAATTTGACCTCTGACGTGACCCTCCATGGGATGTTGTTAGATGTTATGTATGCGAGTACGCGAGCAGATCAAACATCTAATTTTAATTAGATTGGTCTTCCGCAGGAGACGGAAGACCTTAATAATAGAGGAAAAGAAACATAAGAATCACTATAAGGTCTTCCGTTCAGACGGAATACCTTAATAACGAGCTATAACTGTGTTGGGATGCCAACACAAATGTCTACGAACACCTCCCCATGTCAGAAATGCACTCAGGATCCTCAAAAAACCCTAGAAACTAATTTTGGTTGAAATACAACGGACCTAATTTTTGGCCACCATTTTGTTCAATGGCGGCCATTTTGAAACATTTGAAAATTGTTGGAAGGAAATACTGATCCTAGAAATGAATTGTTGACCCTCAATTTACCCCAGAACCCAAATGTGGTAGAGATTTTAACACTTTCGAATATTTCGGTATATGGCGGCCATTTTGAAAATGGCGGCTCGAAAAAAAAAATTGATGGTGGAAATGGACTCGGGGTCACTAAATTACCCTAGAAATTGAATTTGGTTGAAATCCGACAACCTTGACATTTTGACTTTTTTTGGCCGCCATCTTGAAACGACGGCCATTTTGAAAATTTGAAAAGTTGAATGCACCCCTCCTAGTGACCCTTTATCAGCTCACAAAGTTTGAAGTGGATCTATCGAAGCACCTTCACAAAATTGGTCGGACAAATTTCTCACTAAAGAAGAGGAATAATAAGAATAAGAAGAAAATAATAATAATAACAAGCTTTAACTGTGTTGCGATGCCAACACAAATGTCTCCGAACACCTCCCCATGTCAGAAATGCTTTTTGATGCCAGATGAGGATTCTCAAAAACCCCTAGAAACTAAATTTGGTTGAAATCCGACGGACTTGATTTTTTGGCCGCCATTTTCTTCAATGCCGGCCATTTTGAAAAATCTGAAAATAGATTGGAAGGAAATACTGATGCTAGAAATGAATTGTGGACCCTCCATTTAACCCAGAACCCAAATGTTGTACAGATTTTTACACTTTCAAACATTTCAGTATATGGCGGCCATTTTGAAAATGGCGGCGAAAAAAAAAAATTTTATGGTGGAAATGGACTCGGGGTCACTAAATTACCCTAGAAATAGAATTTGGTTGCAATCCGACAACCTTGAGTTTTTGACGTTTTTTGACCGCCATCTTGAAACGGCGGCCATTTTGAAAATTTGAAAAGTTGATTGCACCCATCCTAATGACCCTTTATCAGCTCACAAAGTTTGAAATCGATCAGTCGAAGGATTGAAAAGTTGATTGCACCCCTCCTAATGACCCTCTATCAGCTCACAAAGTTTGAAATCGATCAGTCGAAGGATGTTCATAAAATCGAGCGGACAAATTTCTCACTAAAGAAGAGGAAAAATAAGAAGAAAATAATAATAACTAGTTCTAATTGTAACGGGGACCGTTACATATGTTCCCCAAACCTCCCCCAATTAAAAAGTGATGTCCTTGTGAATCTATAGCAAAAAATCATTTTATTTTAGCCTTTAATTACATGTACTACGTTCAATATGGTCATTTCAGTACCAAAAAATGAAAGAAAGCGTTGCACGCGCATACACGCGCACGCGTGTATGATTCCGAATTTTTGTTCATGTCGTTCAACAGGCATGTGTATCATATACGCACAGTGTGAATTTCATAACGTTTCCACCAAATACAAAGAAGTTATAGCGATTTTAAAATCGTCCAATCAGAATTCAGCACACGTGCATGCACGTGCTGAGCAGTAATTCTAACCACAGCAATTTGTAAGGAGTACCAAGACACACCTAAACCATTAATATCAATAGAATTTGATGAAAAACAAAAACGTTATCGTCCTTTAAAAATTGAACATTTAAAAAACGTTGCACACGCATGCGCGTGTGCGTTGGCATTTTTTTGTTACACCAATATATAGATACACATATTGTCTACGTATGCTGTGAATATTATCTCATTCGCTTCATAAATAAGATAGTTACAAACGTTTTAGTATTATCCAATCAAAATGAAGCGCACGTGCATGCGCGTGCAAATTGGTAATTTTGACCATGCAAATCAGTTAAGGGTCTCAATATCTACCTATGATATGAATTTCAAGCCATTTCAATGAACAACAAAAAAGTTAGACTGATTCCAAAGTTAGCGTACAAATTTTGTAATGCGCGTGCACGCGCATGTGTGCGCGTGCTGACAAAATAACTATTATTTTTCATATGTACAAATGATATACTATCATCCTATTGAGGTTTTATATCGCTTCCTTCAATATTTTGATTTTCCATTTTTTGTACCAAAATTGCAATGCACGTGCGCGCGCGTGCATGCACGTGCAGACAAAATGACTATCACTATGCACATCTACAAACGCTATACTATCATCCTGGAAAGTTTCATATCGATCCCTTTTGTAGTTTCTGAGAACACTACCGGACAAAAAAGTACCGGAGGAAAAGAATAATAAGAACGAGCTATAACTGTGTTGGAATGCCAACACAAATGTCTCCGAACACCTCCCCATGTCAGAAATGCTTTTTGATGTCAGATATGCACTCAGGATTTTCAAAAAACCCTAGAAACTGAATTTGGTTGAAATCCGACGGA
This sequence comes from Ostrea edulis, assembly GCF_947568905.1. Lineage (NCBI taxonomy): Eukaryota > Metazoa > Mollusca > Bivalvia > Ostreida > Ostreidae > Ostrea > Ostrea edulis. The sequence goes on along the minus strand of NC_079172.1, from coordinate 63,418,704 downwards.
CTTGATTTTTGGCCGCCATTTTGTTCAATGGCGGCCATTTTGAAACATTTGAAAATTGATTGGAAGGAAATACTGATGCTAGAAATGAATTGTGGACCCTCCATTTACCCCAGAACCCAAATATTTTAGAGATTTTAACACTTTGAAAATTTTTTGTATATGGCGGCCATTTTGAAAATGGCGGCTCGAAAAAAAAATTGATGGTTGAAATGGACTCGGGGTGACCATATTACCCTAGAAATCGAATTTGGTTGAAATCCGACAACCTTGAGTTTTTGACGTTTTTTGGCCGCCATCTTGAAACGGCGGCCATTTTGAAAATTCGAAAAGTTGAATGCATCCCTCCTAGTGACCCCCTATCAGCTCACAAAGTTTGAAGTGGATCTGTCGAAGCACTTTCACAAAATCGGTCGGACAAATTTCTCCCTAAAGAAGAGGAAAAATAAGAAGAAAAGAATAATAAGAATAACGAGCTATAACTGTGTTGGGATGCCAACACAAATGTCTCCGAACACCTCTCCATGTCAGAAATGTTTCTTGATGCCAGATGTGCACTCACGATCCTCAAAACACCCTAGAAACTAAGTTTGGTTGAAATCCGACGGACTTGATTTTTGGCGGCCATTTTCTTCAATGGCGGCCATTTTGAAACATTTGAAAATAGATTGGAAGGAAATACTGATGCTAGAAATCACCTTTGGATCCTCCAATTACCCCAGAAACCAAATGTTGTAGAGATTTTAACATTTTCAAATATTTTGTTATATGGCGGCCATTTTGAAAATGACGGCTCAAAATTTTTTTTTTGATGGTGGGAATGAACTCGGGGTCACCAAATAGCCCTGAAAATAAAATTTGGTTGAAATCCGACAACCTTGATTTTTTGACGTTTTTGGCTGCCATTTTGTAACGGCGGCCATTTTGAAAATTTCGAAAGTTGATTGCACCCCTCCTCATGACCCCCTATCAGCTCACAAAGTTTGAAGTGGATCTGTCGAAACACTTTCATAAAATCGAGCGGACAAATTTCTCAGGAAAGAAGAGGAATAAAAAGAAGAAGAAGAAAATAAGAATAACGAGCTATAACTGTGTTGGGATGCCAACACAAATGTCTCCGAACACCTCCCCATGTCAGAAATGGTTTTAGATATCAGATATGCACTCAGGATCCTAAAAAAAACACCTAAAAACTAAATTTGGTTGAAATCCGACGGACCTGATTTCTGGCCGCCATTTTCTTCAATGGCGGCCATTTTGAAACATTTGAAAACTGATTGGAAGGAAAAACTGATGCTGGAAATGAACTGTGGACCCTCCATTTACCCCAGAAACCAAATGTTGCAGAGATTTTAACATTTTCAAATATTTTGGTATATGGCGGCGATTTTGAAAATGGCGGCTCAAAATTTTTTTTTGATGGTGGGAATGAACTTGGGGTCACCAAATTACCCTAGAAATAAAATTTGGTTGAAATCCGACAACCTTGATATTTTGACGTTTTTGGCCGCCATTTTGAAACGGCGGCCATTTTGAAAATTTCGAAAGTTGATTGCACCCCTCCTCATGACCCCCTATCAGCTCACAAAGTTTGAAGTGGATCTGTCGAAACACTTTCATAAAATCGAGCGGACAAATTTCTCTGGAAAGAAGAGGAATAAAAAGAAGAAGAAAAAAAAATAAGAATAATAAGAAACGGAGCAAAAACAATATGTCTCCGACACTTTGTGTTCGGAGACATAATAAGAAACGGAGCAAAAACAATATGTCTCCGACACTTTGTGTTCGGAGACATAATAATAATAATAACTAGACACTCATTACTAGTAATGAGTAGGTCTTCCGTTTGTTCACGTCCGGTAAAGAGTTTTCTGATCCTACGAAAACCATTCAAACATATCAGAGAGTGTACTTGAACAATAAGTGAGAAATGTATTATCGAATTTTTTACTCATTTCTTGTAACTTCTGGTGACGACCGGAAGTACTATTCAGATGTGTTTTCCTATAAATGACAGCGACTCTTTGCTGTCTATATTCCCTTAAAATTTCACATCTCTATCTGAAAGAGTTCTCAACAAAAAGAAGTACATTGTAGACTAAAGAAAGAAAAAGTAGTTGGTAACTACCGACCGGAAGTCAATTTAGAAAAACAAAATAGTCAAAACTCTAGAAGTTGATACTGTTCTTAAGACATGTGAGAATCATATGAAAGACTTCAAATATAAGCGAGATTTATGGGGACAAAGAGACGAAAGTAAAAAAGTATTTTATCAAGAAACCGGAAGTAGTCGTTTTGACTACCGACAGGGTCAATATTCTTTTGACACTTTGAAAGAGACTTAATAAACAAGTATAGGTTTCAATTTAAAAGAATTTTTTTGAAATTTACGATTATTTCAATCACTTCCGGTGACGACAGGAAGTGACGGTCGACGTGCTCAACACCCTATTGCATCCTTACAAACGGAGATTGATCATCCCTCAATATTTGATGAACCTATCTTTTACCCTTTCCAAGAAAAATGCTGGACGAAATCTTGTTTGAGAAACAGGAAATCGGCCATATTTTCCGACCGGAAGTGAATTTTGGAAAAACAAAAATAACCACAGCAAAATCATTTCATAAGACATTCCTGAAAATTTCAAGAAAATCTATCCAGCCATCTCTGAGAAATCACTCGAAGAAATCGGAAAATCGACATTTTTTCAAATACTTCCGGTATAGACCGGAAGTGACGGACAAAAAAATTGAATGTATGTGTACAATAGACTAATGTTGGTTGATCAACTCTACAAGTTTCAAGCGTGTATCTGTATTCATTATTGAGAAACTGAAAAAAACAAGGTTTCAATATGTCCATCCCATATCTCACGACCGGAAGTGAATTTTACAAAAACATTAGAGGCTACTTTAGACATTTATAGTGTCTATAACATATGTAAAATTCAAATTATTGACTTTTTTAATGAACGAGATTTATGGCACTGAAAAATGAGAGAATGAATAGTCTTTCTTTGATATAACCGGAAGTTGAAGATTCAACTTCCGGTGGGGTCAACATTTTTTGAGAATTAGAACGAGACCTAATAAACCGATATAGGTTTTAATTTGCGGGAAAAAAGTTTGAAATTTATTATTCATTTAATCACTTCCGGTGACGACCGGAAGTGACGGTCGACATTATTAACCCACTATTGCACGCCTACAAAGTGAGATCTATTAAATCTGAAATTTTGGTGACTCTATCTTTTACTGTTTCTGAGAAAAACGCTAGACAACGAAAAGAGCTAATAAGCCGTATTTGCCGACCGAAAGTAAATTTCACAAAAATATTTGACGTTACTCTAGACATTTATAGTAACTATAATATATGTAAAACTCAACTCATTAACTAGTTTCATGACCGAGATTTATGGCACTGAAAAATGAGAGAATGAATAGTCTTTCTCTGATATAACCGGAAGTTGGAGATTCAACTTTCAGTGGGGTCAACACTTTTTCAGAATTAGAACGAGATATAGTAAACCGAAATAGGTTTTAATTTGAAAGAAAAAAGTTTGAAATTCATGTTTCCTTTAATCACTTCCGGTGACGACCGGAAGTGACGGCAACAAAAAATATTACGTGCATGCACCATAGAGAAGATAGATCTATCATCTCTGAAAGTTTCATTCGATTATCTTTAGTCGTTTTCAAGTTTACCCCCGGACAAAGTTTCTTTCAAAAACCGGAAAATCGGACGTATCTGACGAACGGAAGTGAATTTTGAAAAAATGAAAAAAATGCCTTGAGGTACCATCGTTGTGTATAATCTGTGAAAGTTTCAGGAAAATCCATCCAACGGTCTCGGAGACGAAAGGGAAAAAAATAATAATAATAATAACTAGACACTCATTATTAGTAATGAGTAGGTCTTCCGTTAGACCACTTCCGGTAAAGAGCTTTCTGTTCCTACGAAAACCATTTAAATATATCAAAAAATGTGCCTTAACAATGAATGAGAAATGTCTTATCGAATTTTTTATTCCTTTCTCGTAACTTCCGGTGACGACCGGAAGTACTATTCAGATGCGTTTTCCTATAAATGACAGCGACTCTTTACTGTCTATATTTCCTGAAAATTTCACGTCTCTATCTGAAAGAGTTCTCAACAAAAAGAAGTAGACTAAAGAAAGAAAAAGTAGTAGGTTACTACCAACCGGAAGTCAATTTTGAAAAAACAAAATTTTCAAAACTTTCGAAGTTGATACTTTTATTAAGACATGTAAAAATCATATGAAAGACTTCAAATATAAGCGAGATTTATAGGGACAAAGAGACGAAAAGTAAAAGGGTATTTTGTCAAGAAACCGGAAGTAGTCGTTTTGACTACCGACAGAGTCAATATTCTTTTGACACTTTGAAAGAGACTTAATAAACTAGTATAGGTTTCAAATTAAAAGAAAAAGTTTGAAATTTGCGATTCTTACAATCACTTCCGGTGACGACAGGAAGTGATGGTTGACATGTTCAACCCACTACTGCACGCCTACAAACGGAGATTTATCATCCCTGAATAATTGATGAACCTTTATTTTACTTTTTCCAAGAAAAATGCTGGACAAAATTCCTTTTGAGAAACAGAAAATCGGCCATATTTTTCCGACCCGAATTGAATTTTGTAAAAATAATTATAGCAAGGTCATTTCATAAGACATTATTCCTGAAAATGTCAAAAAAATCTACCTAGCCATCTCTGAGAAATCACTCGAAGAAATCGGAAAATCAAAATTTGTTCAAATACTTCCGGTATAGACCGGAAGTGACGGACAAAAAAATTGAATGTATGTGTACAATGGACTAATGTTAGTTGATCAACTCTACAAGTTTCAAGCGTCTATCTATATTCATTATTGAGAAACTGAAAAAAACAAGGTTTGAATTTGTCCACCCTATATCTCACGACCGGAAGTAGATTTTACAAAAATATTTTCAGTTACTTTAGACATTTATAATGTCTATAACATATGTAAAATTCAAATCATTAACTTGTTTAATGACCGAGATTTATGGCACTGAAAAATGAGAGAATGAATAGTCTTTCTTTGATATAACCGGAAGTTGGAGATTCAACTTCCGGTGGGGTCAACATTTTTTTGAGAATTAGAAAGAGACCTAGTAAACCGATATAAGTTTCAATTTGAAAAAAAAAGTTTGAAATTTATGATTTATTTAATAACTTCCGGTGACGACCGGAAGTTACGGCCGAAATTCCTAACCCACTGATGCACGCCTACAAAGTGAGATCTATTAACTTTGAAAATTTGGTGACTCTTACTTTTACCGTTTCTGAGAAAAACGTTGGACAACGAAAACAGCTAATAAGCCGTATTTGCCGACCGGAAGTGAATTTTACAAAAATGTTCTAATCTCTTTTAGACATTTATAGTGACTATAATATATGTAAAACTCAACTCATTAACTAGTTTCATGACCGAGATTTATGGCACTGAAAAATGAGTGAATGATTAGTCTTTCTTTGATATAACCGGAAGTTGGAGATTCAACTTCCGGTGGGATCAACATTTTTTGAGAATTAGAAAGAGACCTAGTAAACCGATATAGGTTTCAATTTGAAAGAAAAAAGTTTAAAATTGATGATTCATTTAATCACTTCCGGTGACGACCGGAAGTGACGGCGACAAAAAATAATACGTGCATGCACCATAGAGAAAATACATCTATCATCCCTGAAAGTTTCATTTGATTATCTTTAGTGGTTTTCAAGTTTACCCCCGGACAAAGTTCCTTTCAAAAACCGGAAAATCGGACGTATCTCACAAACGGAAGTGAATTTTGAAAAAATGACAAAAATGCCTTGAGGTACCATAGTTCTCTATAATCTGTGAAAGTTTCAGGAAAATCCATCCAACGGTCTCGGAGACGAAAGGGAAAAAAAAAATAATAAACAGTAGAATCACTAGAAGGTCATCCGTTGGTAACGGAAGACCTTAATAACTAGACACTCATTACTAGTAATGAGTAGGTCTTCCGTTAGACCACTTCCGGTAAAGAACTTTCTGTTCCTACGAAAACCATTTAAATATATCAGAAAATAAGCCTTAAACAACGAATAAGAAATGTATTATCGAACTTTTTACTCATTTCTCGTAACTTCCGGTGATGACCAGAAGTACTATTCAGATGCGTTTTCCTATAAAAGACAGCGACTCTTTACTGTCTATATTCCCTGAAAATTTCACGTCTCTATCTGAAAGAGTTCTCAAAAAAAGTGGAAATGATATGACTTATTACACTCTATTAAATAATTTTATGAGGATTAGAATTTAAAAAATGAAATATTACATATTTTTATGGTACTTCCGCTGGATGACGGAAGTGACAGGAAGAAAGTTGAAACACGTATGTCACATCTACAAATCACTATCTAACTTTCCTGAAAGCTTCAAGACTCAATCTTTGAGTAGTTATGAGAAAACACTTGGAGAAAAAACCCCGGAAATCGTACATATTTAACGAACGGAAGTGAATTTTGAAAAAACAACAACAATAAATCACTATACTCTGAAGATGGATAATGTCAATTATATATTTGAAAATCACAAAAACACTTGCTTTATATGCGAGAGATATGATAGCAAAGAAAAACCATTTTTCCGAAGTTTTTCTCTAAAAACCGGAAGTTGCTGGTTAAACTTCCGGTAAGACTAACATTTTCTGAAACGACACAAGAGACCCAATTAATCTATGCAAGTTTTGTTTCAAAAGCATAATTTTGAAATTTGACGTTTCTTTTATTCACTTCCAGTGACGGACGGAAGTGACGGATGGCAATGATAAACCTGATTACAGAGCTACAAGTCACCATCTATCATCCCTAAAAGTTTGAAGACTCAATCTTTAACCGTTTATGAGAAAACGCCCGGACAAAATGTCATTTGAAAAACGGAAATACAGCCGTAACTTGCAAGCGGAAGTGATTTTAGCAAAACCAAAAAAAGACAGTTCTAGACAATCCTATTTTACATCTTTCCTGAAAGTTTCATGAAAATCTATCCAACCGTTTTTGAGAAATCGCGTGCACAAAATCGGTAAGAAAAAGAACAATAATAATAATAACTAGACACGATCTCGTTGCGAGCAACGAGTAGGTCTTCCGTCCGATTTGTTGATGCACTCGGAGTTAAAAAAAAAAAACAAAAACAAAAGACAAATGAGTCCCAATTTAGTTTCCGACTTTAAGACACTTTAGATATAATCAATTTTTCATATCATAAGCTTCTGAAGCAAAGTTGCGGTGAAATTCGTTTGAAATTCGACTCTCCTGGCGAGCCATAAGGCCCGCGGGCCTATTTCTTGATGTCATTTGTTAGCCCTCTATAGACTCAACAACTTTAGTTCTATATGTCTTTACAAAATATTTACCTGTAAAAAGTTATTGAGATCGACCGATATCGAGAAAAAATCGACTCTACAGGCGAGCCATTAGGACCATAGGCCTATTTCTTGATATCAATCGATAGATCTCGATAAACTGAACAACTTTTGTTCAATATGTCCTTACAAAATATTTACCAGTTACAAGTTTTTGAAATCGACTGATATCGACAAAAATCGACTCTACAGGCGAGCCATGAGGCCCACAGACCCATTTTTTGATATTGATCGATAGGTTATGACACATTGAACAACTTTTGTTCAATAATGCTTTTCAAAAAATATGTCGTTTTAAAGATATGAGGCGTCAAATATTTACGATTTTGGCCCTTAAAATCTCTAATTACGTAACATATGACCTACTTTTTGATTTGATAAGATCAAGCTCGTTGAGATGAACATTTCCGCTTCTACAACTTATTATAAAATATTAATAGTTTCTGAGATATTCTCAAAAACATTTGGACCCTTCTGAACCCCTAATTTAAAGGGCCAGCCCGTTTTGCTTGATATCGTAAGAAAGGCCTTGTCATTTTAAACATTTTTTGCTCAACAAGTATTTAGAAATTCTTTACCGTTCTCGAGTTATCTCTACAAGAAATATTTAGGGGCCAAACTGTAGCTCCCTAACGGGGCCACATAGGGAAAAAACGAAATGTACATATTGTTTAGATTATCATTCTGAACAACTTTTGTTCAATAATGCTTTTCAAAATATTTGTCGTTTTCAAGATATGAGGCGTCAATTATTTATGATTTTGGCCCTTAAAATCCCTTATTACGTAACATATGACCTACTTTTTGATTTGATAAGAACAAGCTCGTTTAGATGAACATTTCCGCTTCAATGACTTATTACAAAATATTAATAGTTTCTGAGATATTCTCATAAACCTTTGGACCCTTCTGGGCCCCTAATTTAAAGGGTCAGCCCCTTTTGCTTGATATCGTAAGAAAGGTCATGACATTTCAAACATTTTTTGTTCAACAAGTATTTAGAAATTCTTTACCGTTCTCGAGCTATTTCTAGAAGTAATTTTTAGGGGCCAAACTGTAGCTCCCTAACGGGACCACATAGGGTAAAAACGAAATATGCATATTGTTCAGATCATCATTCTGAACAACTTTTGTTCTTTATTGCTTTTCAAAATATTTGTCGTTTTCGAGATACAAGGGGTAAAAAAAATTATGGTTTTGGCCCTTAAAATCCCTTATTACGTAACATATGACCTCAATTTTTATATGAATAGATTTGGATTGTTGAGATGAACATTTTTTGTTCTTTGACTTATACCAAAATATTAACGATTTTTGAGATATTTGATCTAGACTTTGAGCCCTTTTAGATCCCTAATTGAAGAGGCTAGCCCCTAAATCTTGATATTTTCGAAAAGATCTCGTAAATGTGCACAACTTTTGTTCTACATGTCTTAACAAAATATTTGCAAGAAAAAAGATATTGGAGATCAAAGGTCAAAAATCGCCGAAATCGGCGAACAATTTTGGCATCCATTTTTTCAGGTCCAGGCGAGCGTTTAGGCAAATCGCCTCCGGTAAAATCGAATCCCCCACAAATCTTCTAAAATGTTTACTCTATCTTGTGTAGAAATTTCAAGACTCTAGCTTCAAAACTAACGGAGGAGATGCGTGGACAACAAGGCCCTTCAAAAAGTCACTAAAAGAGAGATAACTCCTGACCGGAAGTGACGTCAAGCACGAAATTTTGCAAGCAAAGTCTCGTCACCAAACGACATCTTTCCTGAAAATTTGGTGAAAATCGATGGAGAAATGGCTGAGAAAAACGCGTGTACTACCAAGGAAAATAATGATAATAATAATAACTAGACACGATCTCGTTGCGAGCAACGAGTAGGTCTTCCGTCCGATTTGTTGATGCACTCGGAGTTAAAAAAAAAAAACAAAAACAAAAGACAAATGAGTCCCAATTTAGTTTCCGACTTTAAGACACTTTAGATATAATCAATTTTTCATATCATAAGCTTCTGAAGCAAAGTTGCGGTGAAATTCGTTTGAAATTCGACTCTCCTGGCGAGCCATAAGGCCCGCGGGCCTATTTCTTGATGTCATTTGTTAGCCCTCTATAGACTCAACAACTTTAGTTCTATATGTCTTTACAAAATATTTACCTGTAAAAAGTTATTGAGATCGACCGATATCGAGAAAAAATCGACTCTACAGGCGAGCCATTAGGACCATAGGCCTATTTCTTGATATCAATCGATAGATCTCGATAAACTGAACAACTTTTGTTCAATATGTCCTTACAAAATATTTACCAGTTACAAGTTTTTGAAATCGACTGATATCGACAAAAATCGACTCTACAGGCGAGCCATGAGGCCCACAGACCCATTTTTTGATATTGATCGATAGGTTATGACACATTGAACAACTTTTGTTCAATAATGCTTTTCAAAAAATATGTCGTTTTAAAGAAATGAGGCGTCAAATATTTACGATTTTGGCCCTTAAAATCTCTAATTACGTAACATATGACCTACTTTTTGATTTGATAAGATCAAGCTCGTTGAGATGAACATTTCCGCTTCTACAACTTATTATAAAATATTAATAGTTTCTGAGATATTTTCAAAAACATTTGGACCCTTCTGAACCCCTAATTTAAAGGGCCAGCCCGTTTTGCTTGATATCGTAAGAAAGGCCTTGTCATTTTAAACATTTTTTGCTCAACAAGTATTTAGAAATTCTTTACCGTTCTCGAGTTATCTCTACAAGAAATATTTAGGGGCCAAACTGTAGCTCCCTAACGGGGCCACATAGGGAAAAAACGAAATGTACATATTGTTTAGATTATCATTCTGAACAACTTTTGTTCAATAATGCTTTTCAAAATATTTGTCGTTTTCAAGATATGAGGCGTCAATTATTTATGATTTTGGCCCTTAAAATCCCTTATTACGTAACATATGACCTACTTTTTGATTTGATAAGAACAAGCTCGTTTAGATGAACATTTCCGCTTCAATGACTTATTACAAAATATTAATAGTTTCTGAGATATTCTCATAAACCTTTGGACCCTTCTGGGCCCCTAATTTAAAGGGTCAGCCCCTTTTGCTTGATATCGTAAGAAAGGTCATGACATTTCAAACATTTTTTGTTCAACAAGTATTTAGAAATTCTTTACCGTTCTCGAGCTATTTCTAGAAGTAATTTTTAGGGGCCAAACTGTAGCTCCCTAACGGGACCACATAGGGTAAAAACGAAATATGCATATTGTTCAGATCATCATTCTGAACAACTTTTGTTCTTTATTGCTTTTCAAAATATTTGTCGTTTTCGAGATACAAGGGGTAAAAAAATTATGGTTTTGGCCCTTAAAATCCCTTATTACGTAACATATGACCTCAATTTTTATATGAATAGATTTGGATTGTTGAGATGAACATTTTTTGTTCTTTGACTTATACCAAAATATTAACGATTTTTGAGATATTTGATCTAGACTTTGAGCCCTTTTAGATCCCTAATTGAAGAGGCTAGCCCCTAAATCTTGATATTTTCGAAAAGATCTCGTAAATGTGCACAACTTTTGTTCTACATGTCTTAACAAAATATTTGCAAGAAAAAAGATATTGGAGATCAAAGGTCAAAAATCGCCGAAATCGGCGAACAATTTTGGCATCCATTTTTTCAGGTCCAGGCGAGCGTTTAGGCAAATCGCCTCCGGTAAAATCGAATCCCCCACAAATCTTCTAAAATGTTTACTCTATCTTGTGTAGAAATTTCAAGACTCTAGCTTCAAAACTAACGGAGGAGATGCGTGGACAACAAGGCCCTTCAAAAAGTCACTAAAAGAGAGATAACTCCTGACCGGAAGTGACGTCAAGCACGAAAGTTTGCAAGCAAAGTCTCGTCACCAAAAGACATCTTTCCTGAAAATTTCGTGAAAATCGATCGAGAAATGGCTGAGAAAAACGCGTGTACTACCAAGGAAAATAATAATAATAATAATAATAATGAAGAAGAAGAACGCGAACAATAATAGTAAGGTTTTCCGCAGGAGACGGAAGACCTTAATAATAATAATAATGAAGAAGAAGAACGCGAACAATAATAGTAAGGTCTTCCGCAGGAGACGGAAGACCTTAATAAACAGTAGACCTTAATAAGAAACGGAGCAAAAACAATATGTCTCCGACACTTTGTGTTCGGAGACATAATAATAGAGGAAAAGAAACATAAGAATCACTATAAGGTCTTCCGTTGAAACGGAAGACCTTAATAAGAAACAGAGTAAAAACAATATGTTCCCAAACTTGTTTGGGGAACATAATAATAAGAAACAGAGTAAAAACAATATGTTCCCAAACTTTGTTTGGGGAACATAATAATAAGAAACAGAGTAAAAACAATATGTTCCCAAACTTTGTTTGGGGAACATAAAAATGTCGCTATTCGTTTCCATTTTACTTGTATTTAACGATTTGTCGTTGTTTTATACACACCACACATATGACCGAAACCCTACGTTTTCAGTTCGGCGTTTTAACAAAACTCATATATTCATGAACACTAAAACTAAAGTCTTGCACCAATTTATTTGTCTATCTAGATCTTGTAAAACCAACAATACACACACACACACACGCATGCATGCATGCATACAGAGAGAGAGAGAGAGAGAGAGAGAGAGAGAGAGAGAGAGAGAGAGAACAAAAAATACTAAAAGACGTATTTTTGCCCAAAAGGCGGATCCGACGCCGGCTACCCCCACCCCCATACGTTGGGAAAGAGGGAGTGGGAATTCCAACGTTTAAAACTATGTATCAGTCAACCCGAAAGACTACATCAATTTTAGGGAGGTGAATTTCATTTATATGTGGTAACTTTCACAGGGGACTAAGATATCATTCTTAATTACTATAGTTTAAAAAATTCAGTTATACAATCTGTTTCGTTACGGTAGATTTCGTTTCGTTTCGCATTTAACAGATACACTACTTATTCCATGCATTTATCATAATATGTACAGTGTAATTACAAAATGCAAGTAACAACAGAGATCGATTGGAAAGCAAGTCGTGCAATAGCTTATGTAAATCCGCTCCCAGGATATATAGTTATATTATAATAATACGATGACAGGTTGAATTTATGGCGATAACAGGTTAAATATTCCATTCACTTTATTGTGAAATAGAGCGGACACCTGTTAGATCGCTGCACGCATGTGTATCCCAATTCGAAATCGAGCCTACTTTTTATAATCTTTTCTGTCCTCGTATTGATTAATTATATGATAAGTTAATACTGATGCAATTACAGTTCATTTATTCTCGAAAACACAAATTTTATTGACAAGATTTCACTGCTCAAGATCATCACACTATCCTACGTGACCAAGCGCATGCATGTCAACAAACGATGTGTAGAGGAAATATTGTTCAGGTAGCAGTCTTCCTACTCTTCAATGAGTGCTGAACACACATCCACAAACGAGATTCCTGAATAAAGATGAAATGAAACTTAATGAAAAAAAACTCATACGAATTCAGTTTATCAGCCTTATTAAAGGAGTTCTTTTGTTTCAATCGAATATCACGTGACTGTCACAAAGTACATAAAACTATACTATATGCTTGGTACAATGGGTCGTGCATTTTCAAAAGTACACGTGCCTTCAGACAAAGACCTGTAATTACAGTTGTAAATATGTCACAATTTGAAAAACGATGAATTAATAAGATTTTGTTAATAAATATAATCACCACATTGACAATAAATACATCACAAGGCCATGCTCAAGAAAGATTAGAATCGCCGCGGTGGCCTAGAGGTAGAGCGTTCACCCCGCATGTGGTAGGTCGGGGTTCGAATCCCAGTCGCGACAGACCTAGGAAAGGGACTTCAGTTGTTAGAACTTGTTCCCAATTCTTTTGATTTGATCAATAAAATATTTTTTTTAAACAATACAAACCCAAGTCATTAAAACAGGGAGTGACTGTTCCATCGCCAAACGCCCGGCATCAGTTGTGAATGTCACGGGTCCTCGAAGATTACCATAACAAGAGGCCCATGGGCCAAATCGCTCACCTGAGTCACCTTAGCTCATATTTAAAAAAAAAAGTCCTATATATTCGCATGTAATACTTTGATCCCTATTCTGACCCAAACCTACTCCCGTGGCCCTGATTTTTACAAAATTAAATCTGCACTAAGTCAGGAAGCTTTCATGTAAATGTAAACTTTTCTGGCCCAGTGATTTTTCAGAAGATTTTTAATGATTTTCCCTATATATTTGTATGTTTGTTTTGTTTCGATGTTTTCTGCCACACTCAACAATTTTTCAGTTATATGGTGGCGCCCAGTTTTTATTGGTGGAAGAGAGAACCCAGATACAATGTACCTGAGAAGAGACCACCGACCTTCCGAAAGTAAACTGGTAAACTTTCTCACTTACCGGCGCGAGCGGGATTGAAACCCGCGCCGACAGAGGTGAGAGGCCGTGTGATTTTAAGCGCAATGCTCTAACCACTCCGCCACGGAGGCCCTATTTGTATGTAAAATTTTGATCTCTTACTGTGGTCCCATCTTACCCCCAGAAACCATGATTTTTACAAACTTGAATCTGCACTATGTCAGGAAGCTTTTGTGCAAATGTAAACTTCTTTGGCCCAATGGTTTTTAAGGATGAAGTTTTTCAAGATTTTTTTTCTATTTATTAGTTATGTAAAACTTCGATCCCATATCATGACCCCATCCTAGCCCAAGGGGTTATGAGTTTAACAAACTTGAATCTGAACAATGTCAGAAAGGTTTCATGTACAAACGTAAATCTCAGCTTTTCTGATTCAGTGGTTCTTGAGAAGATTTGTCAAGATTTTCCCTATATGGGAACTGAAGAGAAAATGGTTTCACGATAGAGGTGTGTGCATAAAAGGTCACGTCAGCTGCACCATTTGTGAGTGATTAAGAATGACAGAGAACAGAGACAAACAGACACGTAGACGGTCGTCAGACGGGCAAACTCCCAAACCTTCATCCAAAATGTTGAAAATGGCGGAGGGGACAGTGGTGACAGTGATGACGTTGGAACCAAAATCATTGACCAGATGACTGTAATAGCGGACGCTGTGAGTCAGCTCCAGAAGGGTCAGAAAGAACTACGTTCATCTTTCGATAGTAAGTTTGATAAATTCAAGAATGAGTTCATGGCTAGTATTGATAGTAAATTCAAAGCAATGCGGTCAGATTTTGACCTTGAACTTGGTAAACAGCAAAGCCAGATCGACAGTTTGTCACGGTCGGTTGAGTCTCTTATTCATCGAGTGAAAGAGGTAGAGAAAGTAGGACAGAGTTACGCAACTCAACCTGGATCAGCTGTTCACCATTCGAGCACCGTCAAGGATTCGGAGGTAACCATAATAGCTAGTAATATACCTCAGTCAGACGATGAGGACATTCTACAAGTTGCACAGGATCTTGTTGACTGTCTGAGTGATTCGATTAGTGTAGTCGCGGCTGCTCGGCTCAGGAGTCGGATTCAGGGGAAACCAGGGTTAGTGAAAATCAGTTTCGCAACTGTCGAGGAGAAAGTAGAAATACTACGGAAGAAACGCGACTTGAAGGGCAGTCAAGCGTACAAATCTGTTTTCTTAAGGTCCTCTAAATCCCACACCGAGAGGCTCCTAGAACTTAATGCGAAAACACTACTAACTCAACTACCGAATGGAGAACAATTCCGTATCACTTCGAATGGACGGATAGTAAAGAAATATTCTGACCGTCAACACAGCAATTTCTCCGCGGACAGCAACAACCGCGATCAGGATCATCAATAGCAACCTCCCCGGCCCATAGACACTATAAAACTAGATCACATTAATGTCTGTGGATGGACCGACGAAAATGCAGAACTTAGAAGCCAAATTATCAATGCCATGAATTGTGACATCATTTCAATAAGTGAAACACACTTATATAAAGAAAAAGAAATACATATTAAAGGTACAGGTGGATAGGATTCAATAGACAACAAATTCACGTAAATGCACGTAAAGCATCAGGGGGAGTTGGAATTCTTGTAAAAATCTGGTTAACTGAACTTTTTAGTATTTCTGTGATCGATAAATGTTATGATGGCATTTTAGGAATTAAGTTGACTAAACACAACTCTGATTTTGAATTCATTGTATTTACTCGTTACCTCCCACCAGAAAATTCAAACAGAGGACGGGATGCTCAGGGTTTTTTTTTTTTTTTTTTTTTTTGCACATCTGTTGTCCCAGATTTATTTGCACAATGAAAATAATGGTATTTTTTTATTGGGTGACATGAATTGTAGAATAGGCAACCTACAAGAGGTAATACAAGATGTTGATGAAATTACCACTCGTAAACCTATAGACAACACTATAAACCAGCATGGTCATGAATTTATTGAGTTTCTCAATGAAACAAACTTTTGTGCTCTGAATGGCAGATTTCCAGATGACAATTTTACGTGTATTTCACGAAAAGGTAAATCTGTAGTTGACTATATATGTATACCTGTAGATATATTTAGATATGTTACAAATTTTAATGTGTTTACAGTACAGTCTATTGTAGATGATTTCAAGTTTCATGATTTCTTAGGTATGAAATCAAAACTCCCGGATCACTCGGCTATTACTTGTGATTTCAGTGTTACTGAATATGGCTTAATACATGAATCTGAAAAGGTCGAAAGCACTAAACCACGATTTAATCTGAATAGGATCCCACTTGATTTTATGTCCAATGAATTGACTAGAACTGGTTTATTAATAGTAATAGATCAAATTGAAAAAAGCAGAAAATCGTAGGAAATGTAGATGGCATTTATGACAATTTATGTAAAATAATTTTAAAAGAAATGGAAACTATCCCAAAGATTGTACACAAAAACTCAAGTAAACGTCTGAAAAATAAAAAGCCTTTTTGGAATGATGAATTACGTGATTTATGGAACAATACACGAGAAAAAGAAAATATTTTTGTGAAATATAAAGGTAAACAAGATGTTAAATCGGCCCTAAGACGAGAATACATTGAAGCACGGGATATTTTTGACAAGGCACTTAGGCGCACCGAACTCTCTTACAAGAAAACTGTAGCTAGAGACATTGAGAATATGAGTTCATCAAACCCAAATGAATTTTGGAATAAAATCAAAAAGCTTGGACCAAGAAATACAATATATATTCCAATGGAGGTCACAGATACAGATGGAAATATCATTACTAATGAACGAGAAGTTTTAAATAGATGGCAAAATTGATTTCCAAAATTTGTATAACGGTAGC
The DNA here is from genome assembly GCF_947568905.1 of Ostrea edulis. Taxonomy (NCBI): domain Eukaryota; kingdom Metazoa; phylum Mollusca; class Bivalvia; order Ostreida; family Ostreidae; genus Ostrea; species Ostrea edulis. The sequence continues at coordinate 63,401,956 of NC_079172.1, read as the reverse complement.
GTGAATACTGATTTTTTTCAAGATCATTACGATAGTTCAAGGCTAGAAAAAACAAGGTTGGAAAATAATATGAAACTTCAATCATTCATCTGCAATGAAGAATTAAATTATGATATATCGCTAGAAGAAATTTCTGATATTGTACTGCACTCTAAATCTAAATCTGCTAGTGGGTATGATGAAATTCCATATAGTGTTCTAAAATTCCCAATGATAATAAAAACATTACGTAATCTCTTTCAACTTATATTTGATTCAAGTATCATCCCTTCCATCTGGAGGAAAGCTGTCATATGTCCTATTCTTAAGGATTCCTCCTCGGACAAACGCCTGCCAATGAATTACCGAGGTATCAGTCTCCTATCCTGTATCAGTAAGCTTTATAGTGCATTTATTAATAAAAGGCTTGTTACTTACTTGGAGAATAATGATATTTTGGCAGATGAACAAAATGGTTTTAGAAGAGGGAAATCCTGTGAAGATCACGTATTTACTTTGAACAGTCTAATTCAGAATAATAAAAATCTGTATGTTGCATTTATTGATCTAAAGAAGTGTTTTGATTTTGTAGATAGAGACATGATGCTGTATAAACTTCTGTTGAATGATGTAAATGGTAAAATGTACAACTCGATCAAGAATATTTACCAAAGTTCAGAGTCATGAGTTCGAGTAAATGGAAAACTTACAAACTGGTTTAGCTGTAAAACTGGTGTTAAACAGGGGGATAACTTATCTCCAACTCTATTTTCGATTTTTGCAATTGACCTTGTTCATGAAATAAACTCTTTGGATGTGGGTGTAAATATCGCAGATGAAAAGCTGTCCGTTTTATTATATGCAGACGATATAGCCTTAATAGCTAAGACACCGGAAGAATTACAATGTATGCTACAAAAACTGCACAACTGGTGCAGGCGTTGGAGAGTCCTTATAAATACTGAAAAATCCAAATGTATGCACTTCCGTAAAACTAGAACAAAAGGAACAGAGTTTGAATTCACTATTGGAACAAATACATTAGAAATAGTAGATAGCCATAAATATCTTGGAATCATATTTACTTACACTGGAAATTTTACAAAAAATGCAGAAAACCTTGCTAAAGCTGGAGGACGGGCACTTGGAAAAATTATTTCTACAATACACAATAATAAAGAATTTGGATTCACTGCTTACGAAAAATTATTTTACTCTTACGTTTTACCTATATTAGACTATTCGTCCAGTGTTTGGGGGTTCAAAAAATTCCAGTCAATAGATAATGTTCAAAATCGAGCCATTAGATATTTTTAGGGAGTACATCGTTTTGCGCCTTTATTGGCAATCTATGGAGATACGGGGTGGATACCCAGTCAATATCGTCGATGGATTAATATGATAAGATTTTGGAATAGAGTATTGTTATTTGACAGTGAACGCATTACTAGAAAAGTGTTTGAAATGGATTATGATATATGTACAAACAACTGGTGTAGTGCTCTGAAAGAAATTTTGCAAAATTTGGAACTGGAAAGTTATTTTGACTCAAAATTGTTAATAGAAATGAATGTTCTTCAAACAAATATGCATTACTATTACTCCAATATCTGGAAAAATGAAGTATTTAAAGTACCTAAATTACGAACTTATGTGTCTATAAAATCAACCTTCGGTCGAGAAAATTATGTAACATTGGATATGCCAAAATACTTTAGGTCAATTATGTCGCAGTTTAGATGTGGTATTTTACCTTTAAGAATATATTATGGGGAACCTGCTGTTGAAAGAATATGCTTATTGTGTTCATTAAATTGTGTGGAAGACGAAATTCATTTTTTACTCTATTGTCCATTGTATTCTAAACTCAGAATAACTTTGTTTGAAAACACGGGATTTGATCAAATGTCAATGTCAGATGTAGAGATTCTTCGAATGTTAATAACAAACTACCCAAGACAATTAGCAAAATACTTGTACTCCTCCTTTTCTCTTAGACAATCTATTATATTTGGAAAAATCAACAAATGAGCTATTTATACATTATATACTTATTATACATGTATACACATGTACATGTATATATAATTATAGAAAATGTTATTATGCGCAATTATTTGCATTATATATTATTATATCAACGTTTAAAGAGGCATATAGGCCCAACGGGCCGGGTGTTTATTGATTTGAATATTGTGATAAAATTGGATGTATGAATATATATACACATGCCACTATAATAAATAAAATTACTTACTTAAAATTACTTACTATGATTGTATGCAAAACTTTGATCCCCTATTGTGGCCCCATCCTACCCCCGGGGGCATGATTTCAACAAAATTGAATCTGCACTATGTCAGAAAGCTTTCTTGCACATATCCACTTTCCTGGCCCGGTAGTTTTTTTTTTTTTTTTTGGTTTTTTTTTTTTGTTTTTTTTTTTGTTTTGGTTTTTTTTTTTAGAAGATTTCCCCTATATTTTTGTATGTAAAACTTTGATCCCCTATTGTGGCCTTATCCTTTAAAAAAAAACTTGAATCTGCACTATGTCAGAAAGCGTTCATGTAAATCTCAGTTTTTTCTGGCTTAGTGGTTCTTAAGATGAAATTTTTTAAAGATCTTTCCTTTATATATCTGTATGTAAAATTTGATCCCCTATTGTGGCCCCATTTAACCTCCGGGGTCCATGATTTTAACAAACTTGAATCTGCACTATGTCAGGGAATTTTCATGTAAATTTCAGCTCTTCTGGCCCAGTGGTTCTTGAGAAGATTTTTCCTATATATTTGTATGTAAAACTTTTTTGTGCTTATCTCCCCTTTGAAGGGGGCATGGCCCTTCATTTGAACAAACTTGAAAACCCTTCACCAAAGAATGCTTTTGGCCAAGTTGATTATAATTGGCCCAATGGTTCTGGATAAGAAGTCGAAAATGTAAAAAGTTTACAGACGGACGGACAGGCAATCAGGTGAGCTAAAAACGGATGTCCCGTGTCATAGTAGTTGTGGCACGGTGAAGAACCCTCAAAGCGCCGAGCATAGGCCTAAATTTGAAGCCCTTCAGCAGTATTGGTGACGCCTCCATATGAGTGAAAAATTCTCGAGAGGACGTTAAACAAGACACAATCAATCAATCACGAAAAAATCAAACGATCCGCTCCCGAATCTGTCAATCGATCTAGCGTAGAAAAATATATGATATTAAAGGGTATCTTTTATCTTAGTTCAAGTTATGGCAAATGATATAGGTACATCCCAAATAAATTGTTTAACTAACATAACGATATTGTTGTCATTTAATTTCTTTTCGTTTAAAATGTCCTTTTTTATGAATAAATGTTTAGATATTCGGGTTGTCAGCTCGATGAAATTTCATAGAAGCAGTGTGTAGATGGGATATTATCATGAAGTCCAGAGGTGATGTCCAGAGGCGATGTCCCGCGGGAAATTGTAAGGAGATACTTTACATCGTGATAATGGCTGACTTCCTTTTAGCAGTTTAAAACATGGATGAAAATATAAATATCAGCAATATTTGCCTATTCATTTCAAAATCCATCGCCTAGATGAGTAGCTCAGTAGGTTAGCACGTCGACCATTGAACTGTAGATCTCGGGTTCGAGTCCAGTAGGGGTTTTAAATTTTTATCAGATTGCTTTCTTTTTTACTAAATAAAGTAAATTTGAAAGTTTTCAAATTCAAAATAGTGTTGTAAATATCCTCTACTTTTTATCCATATCAAACTTCTCCGGTGTAGCATACCTCCTTATAACAGTACAATTTCTCTGGTGTAGCATACCTCCTTATAACAGTACAATTTCTCCGGTGTAGCAAACATCCTTATAACAGTACAATTTCTGTGACATTACGAATGAAATGCAAGATCAATTCTTTTTACTTCTATAACGCGCACTTGCCAATTTGTACATAGTCATGTTTAATACACCCCCCCCCCTCCCCTTTATTTTGTAATAGTACAAAAGCTAATTCAAAATTTGATAACAATGTGGACTTTAAATCTATTGAAGCAGTAGATAACACGTACTTATGTAGTGTATACAGGGTCGATCTCGTCACGTACAGGTATTTAAAGCACGGGACTACACTGAAGGTCGAAAGAAAAGGGAAGCCATGTTGGATTTTTACAGGTGACACAAAATTATTACTATTATGTTAACATCACAGTGCCACCAAATCATTATAAATGTATAATAAGATATGTGTTTGATCAGAATTATTAATGAGACAGGGATCGAAATTAACTTTTTTCACTACTAGCAAATTTTAGCTAGTGGAGTATTTTCCAACTAGCAAAATTGGAACTTTTACTAGCATTTTTCAATCGATGGTTGTTTTACAGGAATTTAAGAAAACAAGCGTGTATCTATATCAAAATATAGGAAAAAATCTTTTAAAATCTTCTTTAAAGTGCAATAATAAAAATAATATTGAGAATTCTTTCATTTAAAATTTAATGAATTATCAGACAACATCCATGTACATGTATCATTGGTGCATGATGAGAGTCATAGGGTACATTTGTGCGGCGAACTCGTTGTCCAGAGATCTACCACCTATTTACAACATCATGTGGTTTGAAATCTTGAAGACTGTTTGTGCCAATTCAAACTGTATGTTCAAAGCTTTTGGAAATTTCATCTAAAAATTCTAGTTGAAAAAAAAACACTCCGAACTCTAAGTGTTTGACTATGGACTACAGAAGGACACCGCGTGAAGCGGTGACACTAACACTTTCATGTGTTGTTTCATGTAAACACGGACGAGATCAACATGCTTGCTATTTAAATCAGACGTCTCTGAGACGCCCAAAGTGTACATGAAGTAGGCCATCTTCGACATCACTGACTGAGATGACCTTGGCCTTAGTTGTTTATTCGATCCATGTTTACTTTTCCAATATTTGTATATTCATTCTGTAAAGCGTTTCTATGCAAAAATTATTGTTAACTTATTGTAAACTTCAAAGTACAGCCAATAAACCAAGGAAATCCGGAAAAAGAGATCGGTTTCTTTTTCACTCGCAAAAAGTTGTGATCACTTGTGATTTTTCACTCGCAATTTTAATTTCTAACTCGCATTTAGCGAGTATTTCCCCTTAATTTCGTTGCCTAACTGAGACAGGTTTGATGACACTGGTCATTATAACGTGAATTTTAGAAATTCGGGGGAGGGGGAGGGTGATGTAGTACATGTATATATTTGTACTATACGTACATATAAATGTATGATGAAAATATAATAATAATCTATCCTGGTATAATTCTAGCGTGTAAAATTGTTTATTGAAGTTCCCATCTAAACGATTTATATCCAATGTTTATTTATAAACGATTTATATCCAATATTTATTTCATGTCCTGCAATTGAAAACTGACACTCAAAAATAATATTCATTTCTCTATTAACAGTGAACTACTCATGTGACCCAGACACCAGACATGCTGCACCCCCGGCGCAGTGCCCAGGAGGTCCTACTGTGCGACTCCTGTGAAACTGCCCCCCTACAGAGTCACTGTGAACGTTGTAATATAAATCTCTGTACTAACTGTGTAGGAAAACATCTCTTGGATTCGTCTAGAAAACACCGCGTCATACCGTTCATAGAGAGAAGTTCTACTCCCAACTACCCAAAATGTCCAAGCCACCCTGACAAACAATGTGAACTTCACTGTGAGAAATGCGACCTTCCCGTCTGTTCTACCTGCGCCTTATTTGGTAAACATAAAGGTCACGATATATCAGATATTCAGAAAAAACTCAGCGCTAAAACACAAGATTTACGAAAAGATTTGGAAGAACTGGAGACCAGAATTTTCCCTCGATATGAAGAAATCGTTTCCAATGTCCAAACTGAGAAAGCCGAGTTAGAAACGAAGTACGGGAAACTGACCACAGCTGCCGACCAACATGGAGAAGTCTTACACCGTGAGATCACCGCCATTGTCAACAAACGGAAATCCGACATTGCGGAGATGAAAACTAAACATCTAGCTGCCTTAAATAAAAACACAGATGAAATCACACACAGTATTACTGAACTCAAACAAATCATTCTAAATCTGAAGGCAATATTGGAATCCAATGACGTCTCCCTAATCTCTACCTACAAATCTAGGAATGCCGAGTTCAGGAGATTACCCCCAAAAGTCCAAGCTACATTACCAAGTTTGTCAGCTCAGAAAATAAACACAGAACAGCTCCGTGAAATGTTTGGTTCTCTGTCGCCATTATCCATTAACACAGAAGAACAAGGCTACATAATGAAGTCAGCAGAAGCTGTATCGTCTCCTCCAGTGAAGCCACTGCTTAATGAACCGCGCGTCACCGCCGCCATAGACACTGGATATGAATACATACTATACGGTGTTAGCTGTGTCAGTGAAGAACAAGTCTGGACATGCGGGAGTAACGCAATCATGAAGCTCCTCAACCTCCAGAGTAAACTACTGACATCAATACAAACCAAGTCAGGGAACAAACCAGGGGACATAGCAGTGACACGGGACGGAGATCTTGTTTATACTGACTATAGTGATAAGACTATAAACCGGGTCAAGAATAAAAAGATACAGACCGTGATCACACTACAGGGGTGGAGACCTCGCGGTGTCTGCCGTACCGCCTCTGATGATCTCCTGGTTACCATGATCAGTGATGATAACAAACAATCCAAAGTCGTGCGTTACTCCGGCTCCACAGAGAAACAAAGCATTCAGTTTGATGATCAGGGTCGTCCTCTCTATTCATCTGCTCGTCGCATCAGTGAGAACAGGAACCTGGATATCTGTGTGGTTGACTGGGGAGTTGATGCAGTAGTGGTGGTCAATCAGTCAGGAAAACTCCGATTTAGATACACTGGTCATCCCTCTAATACCGAGCAATCATTTGATCCATACGGTATCACTACAGACAGCCAGAGTCACATCCTGACAGCAGACTTTAGAAATCACCGTATCCACATCCTAGATCAGGACGGACAGTTCCTCCGTTACATTCACTGTGATTTAGAGTATCCATTAGGTTTATGTGTGGACATCAGAGACAACCTCTTTGTGGCTGAGAGTGGCACTGCTAAAGTGAAGAAAATCCAATATCTATAAACACAGTGTTAATTACACATCTCTACACAGTGTTAATTACACATCTCAACAGTGTTAATGACAGATCCAAACACGGTGTTAATTATAGATCTAAGCAGGGTGTTAATTACAGATATAAACACCATGTTAATTACCTAGCTATTTAAACCTACAGGTACATGTACTTAAAGTAGCTATTTCTACTTTCTTTTACCTGTTTTTGAAAATATAAATAAATAATGATTAAGGAGTATCTTTTAAACAAGTCAGTCGTTTTATGTAGCATGTTGTGCATGTGCACGGCAAAATTCGGAGTGTAAATTTGAATATTTTATGAGGGTGGAGAATGCAGAGGAAATGCATGAAAATTCGCCCCAAAAACCTTTAATGTAAAAATGCATAAAGGTAGACTTTAAAATTAATACAGATTTGTAAGACATTTTACGCTTTTTATCACGTAGCTTTGATCCTAAGCTCATAAAAAATGGAACTGGGTGTTGTTATTGATGCAAATTTGAAAGGTTAGAAAGTAAAAAAAAAATTGTCCAATATTTTTGTGGTATTCATCGTCAGTGTAAGTGAATCAAGATATTTGGTACACGCCTTATTGAGCCGTTCCTGCGTTTGACCACGAAATGCAAGTAAAGGAAAAAGTAGGTAAAAATAGTCTTTGGACTGGACCTTTTTAAAACTGTAAGTAATTACAACTATGTGATGCTTACAAAAGTGTGTATGCTGTGTAATTAACATGTGTATTGATAAAGTTATATTTATCTTAGGCCTATATTGAACATTATTCTGTTTGTCAAGTTTTAAACTACAGTGTATATCTTTTGATATTTGTATTATGTTTCAATGTATATATTATAGATAAACATTCATAGAATACCATCTTACATTATGACTGAGTACTTACTTAGCTGTGTAGTACAATCTCTCACCAGAGGGCGTATTACGCTACGCGACAACACCTCTGTCAACGTCTAAATGTCAAGATTCTTGGCAAAACTTATTTCTACCTATTGCATTATAAAGTATGATTTTACAAGTTTTAGTGTTAAGCTTAAAATCTTACAGTAAGTTCACAAAAACAACGAATTCCATGATTATTCTAGTATTATTGGATGAATGAATATTTATATAAAACCTTTTAATTCGCTCAGGTGTCTCATATTTACCAGCTTCTGCGTTTATAAAATTCAGACAAGTGTTTGATTTGCTTAGATATGATCATTACAGTTTGATATGCTAAGTTAGTTTTAGTACGTTTTGATATGATTTTTAGACGTTGACAGAGGTATTAGTGGAGTGTAGCGGGAACGATAACTCTGGGTAGAGATTGTGTGTAGTACAGTAACAGGGTGTGACCCCCAAACATCCAGTCTTCTGATCCAAGGTCACAGTCTTCTGTTTACCATCAATGACGTCACAACACGTATCTCCACAGTCCTACAAAATCAACACAGACAGATAGAAATCTTATCAAACTCAATTTCCAAGAATATTGTATTAATTTACCTCAACAAAGTACAGCCTTCATTTTGCCTATCTGAACAATTCTGCACAGAATGCTGCACTTATTAGTGGTAAAACTACGATTTATCATCAGATTTTGTAAATTGATTAGCTCACCGGGACGATTTCCAGACCACAGGGGCTCGGTTGTCAGATATTGAAGTTTTGTATTATTTGTTCCCGAATAATAAATTAAAGTTTTGCATGATTTGTGTCCGGATAATAGATTATATAAATAAATACCACCACCAAAATCCGGGTTTTTTTTTTAGGTTTTAAAAAAGGTGTATCATGTGTACATATTTAATGTACACATGATACACCTTTTTTAAAACCTCGGGAAAAAAAGGATTTTGGTGGTGGATTTTATTTATATAATCTATTATTCGGACACAAATCATGCAAAACTGCAATATCTGACAACCGAGCCCCTGTGCTTCAAATTTAGGCCTATGCTCAGCGCTTACGGTCATTGAGCAGTGAGGGTTCTTTAGCGTGCCACAACTACTGTGACATGGGACATCAGTCTCTAAGGTCATCGACGAGAACCTGTGACATTCACACCTGATGCCGAGCGTTTGGCGATGGAATTGTCACTACCTATTTTAACAACTTAGGTCTGTCGCGGCTGGGATTTGAACCCCGACCTTCCACATGTAGGGCGAACGCTTAACCTCTAGACTACATATGCCTTATATGTGAACCATTCATTTGGTACCAAGACTTTTTATCTAGTGACCTTGACATTTGACTTTTTTAAACATTAACTGGGCTACCTCTTTTGAGTCAAAGGGGATAGGGTTTTGATAATTCACATATAGATGCTTCATGAAGAGACCTCTCTTTTGGTACCTTGACATTTGACCTTGTAAAATTGACCTTCGACTTTGACCCACTTTTCAAAAACTTTATCCTTGGTTATATCTTTTGAACCAAAAGTAAAATGGCTTTGATATTTCATATTTTAATTACATGTCTCATGACCAAGCCTTAGATATAGTATCAAAAACCCTACCTAATGACCTTGGGCTTTGGCCTAATTTTCAAAAACTTTAACCTTTTGAATTAATGGGGGTGGTGGTGGTGAAGTAGAGTCGTGCTTCCGGCGAGCTATGTTGTCTTCTGACAAATCTTGTTTTTGTATTTCTGACTGATGAATAATCAACAAGAATTAACAATTCAGCAAACAGCAAGGTAGATCGATATAATGGAAAACAAGAGTTATTCTCAGATTCAAATGAAACAAATTTTCCCTGCTTGTGGGACTAACCAGTCACTTATCTGACCATCAATGAATTTTGTGAAATTGTCAGAGCGTTATGAGGAATAAGTCCAGCAGACTGGCTTTGGTGTGGGTCCTGCGATTTGGGAAGAACTATACATCCAATCGTCTCCTCGCACTATACTTTGATCTTCATGTACTCACGTTCAACCAGAATCTCTCAGATCTATCAAAAGAAATGTTTTATCATATTAAATCAGATAAACTCCTACAAGAACAGGGTTCCTTGTATTTAAATGTAAAAATCAAAGCATAATTATTTGGAACCACAAGAAAATTATTTGAAAAATAAAACGAATATATGAATAAATCGTCATTTTGATTCTGGTTTTTGACAAAAATATCAAAATAGGGAGTGGGGGTTGAAGAGCTTAAAATACTATACAAGACCATTTTTGATAAAATGTTCAGACAAGGTGGGTGGGGGTAAACACTTCTACACCCTCTAAATCCGGCACTGCCTGAAATAGTTAGTTTTAGCTCACCTGAGCTAACAAGTTAGCTTTTCTGATCACCTTTCGTCTCTCCTTTGTCTGTGAACTTTCCACATTTTCACCTTCTCCAGAACCATTGGACCAATATCAATCAAACTTGGTAAGTTGATATAAATTATCCTTTGTGTAAAGGGGCTTCAGGTTTGGTCAAATGAAGAGCCATACCATCTATAAAGGGGAAAGAATCACGAAATGCAAAAATAGGGTGGGGGCATTTAAAAATCTTCTCAAGAATCGCTGGGCATGTTGAAATTTACGTGAAAGTTTCCCGGAGACAGTGCAAATTTAAGCTTAATCAAACATGGCCCTGGAGTTAGGGTGGGGCTACAATAGAGGATCAAAGTTTTACATGCATGTAGGGGTGCAAATAATTCAAAATGTCTTCAGTTATTTGCGTTTACATTAATTAGGCGCTTCAGTACAAGATTAAGAGGATGTTCATGGAACAAAATGAGGCCTTTTTCAACCCCCCCCCCCCCCGCTTGAGAACTTTTTTGCGGCGATAATTTCTCTGAAATGTGCAGATTCCTTTCTATCTCATCCCTCTTTCGATTTATGGAATCGTTTCACGCTTTTTGAAAGCTTTAGAGATTGGCATTCCACCGACTCATTTTATCATAAAGGTCTATAGACAGGGAATGCACACATTTCAGAGAAATTATCAATTTGATTGGGGGGGGGGGGTTAATCAGTATCCATATTTCAGCAATTTGATTAAAATAATATCTTAGATCCACTCCGTTATGTAGCTACATAAAGATCTGAAGACATCCCGTATGATCTTTGTGTAGCGACATAGCAATAAGTTAAAGGAGCTGAGCGGATAAAACATCTTATTTTAATCAGATTGCATCAGATCCTCCTAGGCACCTGATCCCACCTCTGGTGTGTCCAGGGGTCCGTGTTTGCCCAACTCTCTATTTTGCATTGCTTGTAGGAGTTATGAGATTGATCACTGTTCGTTATCTTCACCTTTCATACTTCAGTGCCTGTGATCTCGACGGTACAGCATGAATTAGCTAGACTAGAAGTTCTCTCATTTAAACCATATTCTGCAGTAAATAAAATTCTGACGTAATCCAGTAATTAATTTATGATAACTTACCTAATAGTACATTACCTGACAATCACTAAGTACTGTCCTCCGACGCAAGTCCATTGTCTGACAGGATGAAAGTGTCGTCTGATCAATCAAGAAAGACAACCTTTCTATTTCTGTGACGTAGTAAACAGCAAAAACTGTAGGAGTTATATTTCTTGATGCATACCCTGATAGGATACCAATCCAGGTGCGGATTCAGAAATTGAAGTTAGGGGCATAACTTCACGAGGCAAGGGTCTGTCTTAAGGCTTTCAGTGGGTCCAGGGCGAAGCCCTGTTGGGGCCTAAGGATTGAAGCCTTGCTGCAGCCCAGGGGGCGAAGCCCCCGCAAGCTCCTGTGGTCATTTAAAATCACAAAACTTCTTACAACTAAGGTCATACATATTTTATTTCTGTCTTATACCAAAATATGAGCGTAACTACGCCAAAACTAATCATGCAAGATTTAGCGTCTGTGTATATACAGTGTGTACTTAATTTGACTCATTCAGGGATTTATTGGTGAAGAATTATCAAAGAAGATTATGTACAGTGCTTTAAGATTAAAATTTGAATTTGTGAAATGGGCCACTGGATTTTAATGGGCTTGAAATATGCTTTCTATATAGTCAAAATGACTATTTTGTGTTATTTTAATGAGATGAAATTGATAAAATGATACAGATTAAAAAAAAAAACTGGAATGAAATGGAAGCCCTCTCAATATATCACGTGTAGTTTACAGTTCATATAGCCTGTAGTAAATGTTCTTTAAAAAAAAAATGAAATTTCTTTCCTTATAAGCTGTCCTACTGATATGCTTTATGGGCCTAAAATAATAAACTTATCTAATAAGTAAGCTGAAAACAGAAAAAAAAATTCATGTTTTTGCTGGTTTTTTTTTTTTTTTTTTTTTTATTACTGGTTTTTTGTAAACAACACACCATGATTTTACATAGATTTTCTATATTTAAAAAAAATCCTTTTAACTGAAAGCACCCCAGCAGTATATTATAAAGAAAATACTTCATGTTAAATAAATTTGGTGATAAGTATTGTAAATTTCTTTTTCTTCAATTATCTTCACCTTCAATCATTTTGTTATACATTCATGTACTATATTCATTTTATTTTGTCATAACTGACCTTTGCCCTATGGAAAGGGCTTATATAGGCATTGTATCTGCTGCATATTCCTATTTATGTATGTATTTTCTATATACACATGAATATTTATTGATTGTATCTAGCTTAACGTCTCGCTCGAGATTTTTCAAGGTGAAGGGCTTCAAAGTTAGACCTATGCTCGGCGTTTACGGCCATTGAGCAGTGAGGGTTCCTTATCGTGCAACACCTACTGTGACACGGGACAACCGTTTTTAAGGTTATCTCCGAAGACCTGTGAAATTCGCACCTGATGCCGAACGTTTGGCGATGGAACTGTCACTACCTGTTTTAACGACTTAGGTCTGTCGCGGTCGGTATTTTAACCCCGGACTTCCGCATGCGGGGCGAACGCTCTAACCTTTCGGCCACCGTGGCGGTACATGTATTTGTTGAAATGGGAAAAAATTGAAAATAAGAATTCATATAATTAGGACATGAATACTCCGCCCGATCTGACCTTTCTAATGCAATATGAAAATAATGGACCCATGAGTCACTTTGGCCCATATATAAAAACTTCCCCTACATACATGTATTTGCATGTAAAATTTTGATCCCCTATTGTGACCCCAACCTACCCCCGTGGGCCATGGTTTTTACAAACATGAATCTGTACTATGTCAGAAAGCTGCCATGGAAAATTGAACTTCTCTGGACTAATGTTTTTTGAGAGGATTTTTAAAGATTTTTCCTATATATTTTCATGTAAAAAGCTGATTGTCTATTGTGGCGCTACTCTATCCCAAAGGCCATGAATTTAGCAAACTTGAATCTGCACAATATCAGGAAGCTTCCATATGAATTTGAGCTTTTCTGGCCCAGTGGTTCTTAAGAGGAAGATTTCTAAATGACTCCTCCCTATTGTTGTTTTTTTTTTGTAAATATCTCTCTTTTGAAGGGGAGATAACCCTTCATGTAAACAAATTTAAATTCCTTTCATCCAGGGATAATTTCTACCAAGTTTCGATGAAATTAGCCTGCTGGTTCTAGAGAAGAAAAATTCTAAAATTTGTCAGTGTTATTTCACTATTTCTCTATAATTATTTCCCCTTCGAGAAGGACATTGTCCCTCATTTGAACAAAGTTGAATCCCCTACATAATAATTATAATGAATAAACACGGACCCCTGGATATACAAGAGGTGAGATCAGGTACCTAGGAGGAGTAAGCATCCCCTGTTGACCGATCACACCCGCCGTGAGCCCTATATCTTGATCATGTAAAAGGAGTTATCCGTAGTCAAAATCAGTGTACCAAGAACGGCTTAACAATCGCTATTAAACACGTCAGACAGCATTTAACCCAAACATAGGTCGTATTTACAAATTAGATCATTATATCGACCATGGAATTTGCGAAATGCTTACTTTAAACGCGATTGTTTATTGATCCTATCATGATATCCTATTTAGTATGATATGTAAAAACTCCCTGACTAGCGGGATCGGCAAATTAAAAACAACTGAAACGTCAGTCCAGATCTCGATATATTTCCTCAAAAGCCGGTATAGGTACATCTGTAATTATATACATGTAAAACTTATACGGTACCAATTTTGATGCACCAGATGCGCATTTCGACAAATAATGTCTCTTCAGTGATGCTTAACCGAAATGTTTGAAATCCGAAATAACAATGAAGTTTTAGAGCTATTATAGCCAAAAACAGCGTGCCAAAAAAGTCGAGTCAAATTCGTCTAAGGATAAGAGCTATGCATAAGGGAGATAATACTTAATTTTGAAATACATATATATCTATACATATGATTATATTATCAATCATTCATTCCTGAACATTTGATTTAAAAGTGCTCGAATTAATTTCTTTAAAATAAACAACTGTACTCTATTCAATTTCAAAAGTTCATTCATAGATGCATCATGCTCGGATCTGGGGTGGGGCGGGGGGGGGAGGGGAGATTGCAAAGTATATGTACATGTATCATCGAGATTTATGAGTGATTGCATTTGTGCGCTCAGTAATGTGGAAAGAACAAAATTATCGTTGAATGATTTTGTACAAAAGGTTATCAAAGGAATACATACTGGAACAACCTGTTTGATATCTGTTTTATATTCTTCTTTACATTTACAATTCACATAATAGATTACATTGATTGTTTTTGTAACAAATCATTAACATCCGATACTTAACCATAGGTTGGGATTCAATGTAGATGTATTAATATTTATACTTTTCACTTTTTTCCGACAGTGTAAACCTTTGATTATATACTATTACATAAAGTCATTGGCTTAATCACAAAATACATGGGATAAACTGGACTAACAGGCCACCTAGAGGCTATTACAAAGGTGGATGATCTTAAAGGAAAGACAGCTACAAATATTGAGGTCAAGGTCACAAAAGATCGTCCATCTCTAAATCTGTATGCTATCATTATGACATGATTTGGCCAAAAAAATTCCATAGCGACCTTCCATTTTTTTATGCAAATGTAGTTAATTGAATATAAAGTAATATTAGTCTAGTTTGTATGGAATGAGATGAAGTTTATAGAAATATGGGGTACTTTCTGAATAATCAACTTAATTGATTTTTCATACAAATTACTTCTTTCCGAATCCCATGATGCAAACAAACTAGACACTTACTCCTTAGATGTATTAAATATGTTAAAGCATCCTTTTCAGATCAAAAACCACAAATCTACAATTTGTTGAATTATCTTCAATTAGATTAAGGTTTGTTCAGTCCATTTCAATATATCTACATGTCCAATGGTTTTGTCTTCGATATCTTTACCGATTGAAATGATAGCCATTTCCGCATGAATGTGAAAAAGATTTGCGTATGAATCTTGCTAAATATAGTATGACTATTCTTATGACTGGGAGTTCCAACAAAAATGAAAAGTAGAATTATAAAACAAAATTAAGCGACCCTGGTGAATGTTGTAGCCCATGGAATTTTTGTTGACTTCGTCTGTATTTTGGCTGAGAGGAGTAATCCATGGCTTTTTGTTGGTGCCTCTTGTTAGATCAGGGTACTTCTTTCAGGTCACCTGAGCTAGAAATTCCTCCATTATCATTTTTTTTAAAATTCCTTCTCATAATACACGTGACCAATTTCAACCAAATTTATCACAAAGCTTCAAGTTTATTCAAATAAGTGTCATGTTCCTCTCGAAGGTTTAAAGAAATCTCTTTAAAAAGAATGAAGATAATGAACAGTGACTAATCTTACAGGACTATGAACCAGAAATGTCAAAACTTGTTTGGAAGATTCTTTATATAATTAAAAGTCAGAATTATTTAATCTCCCGGGGCCAAGGTAGGTAAAAATAGGGGTTCAACGATTAACATTGGAATATACATACATATAACATCACTGAAAGACAAAGAGAGTGCAATTTGTCAAATTGATATGAAAACACTTTATTACATCCCCTCTCACAGTACAAGATTTGTTTAAACTTCCTCTCCGGTGACCTTGCCCTTTCACCTATTTCATTAAAACTATATTGGAACCAGTGTTTTTATTTATTATCCCATCCCTGGTGTTTCCAGGAGTCCGTATTTTCCTACTCTTCATTTTGAGTTTTTATAGGAATTATTGGATTGGTCATTGTTCGTTATCTTCAACTTTTCATGTGAAAGGCGTCAATTCTGCAAGTTTCATCAAGAAAACTCGGAAAAGAAATGTGACTGAAAGCGAACAAACAAACGCACGTTCTATCCCTGAGGTAATTCCGTAGAATATTAAATATATGCTACGCAATTAATATGATCCTTGATTGATTGTGATAACGAACAGTGATCAATTTCATAATTCCTATAAGCAATAGAAAATAGATGTTGGGAAAACACGGACCCCTGGACACACCAGAGGTCGGATCAGGGGCATAGGAGGAGTAAGCATCCCCTGTCGACCGGTCACACCCGCCGTGAACCCTATATCTTGATCAGGTAAGATGTCAAAATTCATAATTATCTGTAATTTGTTAATACTGTTTTGAAACCAAGGGTCAACGTAACCGCCTTATAACCAGGGATCAACATGATCAAAAACAACGAATCCATCCTCGGGATTAAAGCAAGAACATCACTAACGATGCAAAATCCACCCGTAATTTAACATTCTGTGCTCATAACATGAAACTTATTTAAAAGTTTGAATTTCATTTTCAAAAATGTCAGTACCAACGAAAAAAATCTGAGCAGCGGAAAGCTAAGTCTTAAAGCATTCAAGGGAAAGTCCGACATCCGATTACCTATATAAAAAATATAGACGGGCAAACAGTACCATACTATAGATAAATACGTCCCATCTAAAGATGACGTACAAAGAGAGGTCAAATCCTCGGCTTGCAGTATTTAGATTAACCATCGGAAACAGAAGGAACTTAATTCTAGTGATCTTTAAATTTCCACAAAAACTATGAAATGGAAACAAATCATTCAATATAGGTGGTAATATTATCTAACATGGTTGTATTTGAAATGCCTCATTTCCTTTAAAGCTTACCTGGCCGTCTCAAGATTTGCAAATAAAGAGTCTTTCAGACCTCTCTGGTTAGCATCAATTAGTTTTATGTAACATTTATGTAACATTCATACTAAAGTCAGTCTATATACAATGGTGTTTTTCTTGCCCTAGTTTTTATAAAACGGGAATACTGCACTTCAATATTGACGAAACAATTACCAGGTGAACTGAACAGGCACTCAAGAGCAAATCTTGTATTTATTGATTTTTTCAAAGCGAAATATCTTTTCACTTAGTTGCACAAATATTCTATCGGCAAAGCCAAACTTTTTTTTTCTAAAAAGAAGGCTATTTTAAAAACTGTACCGGTGTAGCAGGTCTGGTGTTTGTAGACTTGTACTTGGCGTTCCGTGGGTATGGATAGCATCTTTAAGAGCGCTGTTAACGTGAAATTTTGTGAAATAGAAGACTGTGAATTCCCTCTAAAATGTTTTTGTCATGATTGTTGTATGGGCCTGTGTTTCAGGTGTTCTAAGATTCATTTTAAACGCAGAAATTCTCACAGGATTGTTTTGTACAGAGAGAGAGCAAAAATCAGGAGTAAAGCTTGTGGAAGTCATATGTGTCTCCTAAAGGGACCGTGTATGGAAGTTTGCTGTTTCACTTGTAGAAAAGTAATTTGTGATAGTAGTATTGAAGATCACGAGTTTCATTATACCATGACAACATCGGAACAACTTGTATATTTTGAAAGAATGATCAACTATTTGAGGCTCGTTCGTTCAAAGATCAGGAACATTACAAAATTTTTAGCAAAAATTGAACAAGGAGTTCCTGTTAATTATGGAAGATCCAAACAATTGAAGTGGAAAATGAAACATGCTTTCCTAACTACAGCAAGATATAACTTACCTCACCTAACTGACATCAAGCGTAGAGGAGAAGAGTACATTCGTCTATGTAGACAAATGCAGGATTCTTTTAGCCTTGGACAAACTTTGTCCAAAAACGTCCCGAATGCAACATTCATAACAGCACCAAATATTAATGTCATTTCGATTGCTAACCCAGGTGGCCGCCCCAAAAAGAATTTCGGACCTCTTTTGATATGCAATATCCGGATTTTCACCAAACCATTTTCAGGTGTAAAACTCTTTGGCAGCAGTGACATCAGCGTTTGGGTACACGAAAAGAACGCTAGAGTTTTAAGCCACCATGACATCTGTGGGAGTTGTCGCAGTAAATACATTTTAGATATGGTTCCAGAATTCGTCACCTTAGCTCGAGATCATATAGTATACGTAGATAACTCCAAAAATACAGTATACAAACTTTCTTCTAAAGGTACACAAAAACTGGTGCAGGAGTCTGCTAATTGTACACAAAAACTGATGACGGAGTCTGCTAATTGTACACAAAAACTGACGACGGAGTCTGCTAATTGTACACAAAAACTGGTGACGGAATCTGGTATCATCACGGCTATTTCGTCTTCCTCAAACGACTCTTTGCTGGTCTGTACCTGTAACATGGCCACAGGTAGAGGAGAAATTCGCAAATATGATATCAGTGACGGGAATTTATTGCAGATCCTGGCAAGTAGTAGCGAATTTCCATTTTCCTTTTACGATCTGTTAAATGTGTTTTCCGTCACTGAAAATATTGACGGTAGTGTGTGGTTCTTAGCGCTGCTTGATAGGTCAGAGGTCAGGAAAATCGTCAAAATCAGTAGATGTTTCACTGATCGCAATGATTCATTCGCGGTGGCCCAAGTTCTTGACAACTTGCGGACCATTTGTCCAATGGAGATAACACACAACAGCAGAGGTGACATTTTGATCTTAGACGACAATAAAAAAGAGGTCCATATCGTGAACAAAATTGGGAATCTGACGTGGTCTTGGTCTTTTAGAGGGAATATTGAAAGTATTTGTGTTGATCCCTCAGACAAATTATGGGTAGCCGATTCTGACGGCGATATTAAAGCTTTTGGATGTTATAGATTGTGTAAACCAATTTCTCGGCAAGGAGTCAAAAATGTTCTAAAGAAATACTCAAAGAATCGTTTCTGGGGTGTGAGTCATGCGAAATCGTTAGCTGCTAGTGTAACGTTTAGCAAACATTTGAAAAAGCACCACAACGAAATATCCTGTGAAATCTGTTCATTTTCATATATGTACCCATCGTTGCTAGCCACGCTTCCTGAGTCCGGAAGTACCAACCTCAAACCGAATTGACGTAGCGTGAACGGAGACAATTAACATGTTTTGCGATGATGGTCCGAGCCCGGTAATTTATCATTTCCAGTATCTTTAGTAACTTGACTCTAATTCAGGAATCAAATGTATCATACCAGATGGAAAACCAACACAGTGCCGTCCTGCTGTCACCGAACGGTTACCAAGAAATGTCACTCAAAAGTCCGCTTTGGTGTATGTGAGTAATCGTCTGTCGGTGAATCCCAGAGTTAGACATATAGGTACGTTCTACATTCAAGTTCCTGATAGTATTTAGAGGTATGGTGCGATCTCAGTGGCGTTTTGCACGACGTGTGTACCATCGATGCACCGAATTACGCTAGGTAAACGCCGGCCTTATCATCTGTTCGACTTCTGGAGAACCCGTACCCAGGATAACTCGTACCCAGGAGAACTCGTACCTAGAAATTTGGGTAAGAGTTCTCCTGGGAAATCGTACCCTGGAGAAGTCGTATCCGAGTACGACTTCTCCAGGAGAACACGTACCCGGGTACGAGTTTTCCAAGAGAAGTCGTACCTATCAATATCTGGGTACGAGTTCTCCTGAAGAAAAACTTTGTCATTTTATCAAATAGAAATGTGGGTACGAGTTCTCCTACAGAAAAAAACCCTGTCATTTCTGTCATAAAAGTCTGGGTACGAGTTTTTCTGGGGAAAAAACATTGTCATTTTATCTGATAAATCTGGGTACGAGTTCTCCTGCAGAAAAAAAACTTTGTCAGTTCTGTAATAAAAAAAAATGAGTACGAGTTTTCCTGGAGAAAAACTGTCATGTCTGTCAAAAATCTGGGTACGAGTTCTCCTGGTGAAAAACTTCCGTCATTTTGTCATAAAAATCTGGGTACGAGTTCTCCTTTATGTGCCGGAGAATAGAGGTCCGCTATAAAAATGCTATGTCGGAAGTTAAAAATTGGTGTTTAATTGCAATAATTATACTAATTATCGTCTCACGCCAAACCGCAATTCAAATGAGAGAAAAAAACAACAAACAAGTACGATCATTGTATTCACTTTTTTTATTCAATTGAAAATCATGTTCATAGTAAATTATGTATAATGTATGAAATCCTTGATTTTCGCAAGGAGAAATTGTACCCAAATTCCAATACCTAAAATGGTATAATTCTTAATGAGATAAACTCATATCAAAATTTTGATTACTATATAATGACAAACTTTTTTCTCCAGAAGAACTCTTACCAGAATTTATATAACAAAAAAAACATAGTTTTTCTCCAGGAGAAAACGTACCCAAATTTCTGGGTACGAGTTTTCCTGGGTACGCGTTCTGCTGGATACGAGTTCCAAGCTGATTCTTTGAGTGCAGCAATTTAGCAGAATGAGTAATGCTATCAATTAATGTGTTCAATAATTCAGAATTAAAGACCCATTAATTATTTGAAGAAATCTTTTATTGAATTGTTACGCACATCAATCAATTCAATTCCTGATATCTTCAAATCATTAAAAATATTATAACCCTATCAAAGAATTAAAACTCATCGAGATCACAAGCACCGTACGTAACAATCACATACAGCCTTAACGTCAGCCTTGCATATCAATCTAATTAAAATCAGCTCCTCGATCCGCTCCTCTGTTCCCCTTGTAGCGACATAAACAAAATCAAGGAGCTGATTTTAATCAGATTGTCTTGCATATCAAATCTCATGATTAAAACTTAAAGCCCTATCTCCAGGCTTATTTAAATCAACTAAATCTGAAGTATCGCACAGAATGGTACATTATAGCCTTAGGCACCGGTCTCATATATCCACTGAAACTCAGGCATCAAACGTAATAATGAATTATAGCCCTAGTACCGGGTGTATATTTAAACTAAATCTCAAAAACTGTGCATAACACCTTATAATCTTAGCACCGAATTTATATATCACTAAATCACAAACAAAAATTTTTCATATCAACTAAATATCAAACTCCGTACATGATAATAACTTAATAACTTATAGATTTAGCACCAGATTTAAATATCAACTAAATCACAAGTTTTCAGATGATTATTTAATGTAAATCTGAATAATCTACATGGGAATGCTTACTCCTCCTAGGCACCTGATCCCACCTCTGGTGTGTCCAGCGGTCCGTGTTTGCCCAACTATCTATTTTGTATTGCTTATGGGATTGATGAGATTATTCACTGTTCGTTATCTCCACCTTTCATGCATGCCAACATTCGCAACATTAATAGTGAGCGCTTCAAAATGTATTATTGCAACAAGGTAACTATAAATTTGTGTATCATATGACAATGAGTTGGACTGTGATACATTATAGATTTGCATGTTCATCGATTGTCATCGGTTCATCGGTTGTCTGAATTTCTGAAACAACATTTGAATATAACCATTTTTTCTTTATTTCAGATTCTATACATAAATTGCCATTTGCCAGTTTCCATATATGTACAAGAAAAAATACAGTGATGAAAGTTGAGAAAAAGACAGACATTCCTTTTTGATGTTACATATTGTATATGTATGACAGTTAGGCTATCTATAGCGTAATAACGATAAACATGTGAAGTGTTTGCTAATTTAGAAATGGAAGACATTTTCTGAAAGTGTCATTTAGATGTGTTTGATAGATACCTGTAGTTTTTATACAATACATATTGAAAGAAAGCCTTTTAGAAGGCAAATTTAATGAAGAGGATATGCATAGATATGGATGTCAGAAATATAAAAGAATATTTATTAACTTTCTTGTTATACCTGTACTAAGGACAAATGATCAAAGTAAAAAATTATCATTTAAGAAATAAAGGGTCAATATCAAGGGTGAATAATTTGTATTAAAGGAAGGTCCTGGACCCTTTCCAGGGAATGATAACTGCAAAATATGATGGGTTATTCAAATCCGCTGTAGATCCACAGGACAAGAAATGACAAAACTGTGTGAATACCGTTGTATAGGATTTCAAAACATTGTTTTTGAGGACATAGTGGCGCCATCATATAAGAGGTCCATTTATTTATTGTTTGGAAATGGTGTATTTGTAAAATAATTAAGAAATTAATTGTTGTTTGAAGTTAACTTGCTTTCCTAATTGGTCTTAATTTCAGAAAGATTTTACATGTTAAAAAATTGTTTTCTGGAAAGCGATAAATCATTAAATTTGTTCAAGTCTCTTAGAAGAGAAATTTAAAAAAAAAAAAGTTACATTGGGGACCAGATCCATATAATTACAAACATCAACAGAACACGGTGTATACTACAAAGAATTATACTTAGGCACATAGAACCTGGGATGGGAGGATGGGAGGGGGTTAACCACCCTCCCCACTTAGGTGACAAATGTGCCTTCCATGTAAAATAATAAAATGGACAATATAATCAAAACTTAACATGAAATCAACAAACCAAGTTGCTTTATACCGAAAAGAGTAGCATTGTGTGGTTTTTAGTTCACCTGAGCTAAAAGCTCGAGTGAGGATTTGTGATCACCCTTTCTTGTCGTAAAAAGCGACTAAATGGGCTGTCCTTCGGACGAGACCGATAAAACCGAGGTCCCGTGTCACAGCAGGTGGGGCACGATAAAGAACCCTCCCTGCTCAACGCCATAAGCACCGAGCATAGGCTAAAATTTTGCAGCCCTTCATCGTCTCCATGTGAATGAAATATTCTCGAGAGGGACGTTAAACAATCCTTCAATCAACCTGATCACTCGTCCGTTTGTCTCTAAACTTTACACATTTTCGACTTATTCTCTAAAACCAGTAGACCAATTTCAACAAAACTTGGCAAAAAGCATCCTTGGGTAAAAGGCTTTCAAATTTGTTCAAATTAAGGGATATGCCCCTTCACAGGGGAGATAATCGCAAAAATAAGGTGGTGTCATTTAAAACTCTTCTTAAGAACCACTTGATCGGAAAAGCTGAAATTTACATGAAAGCTTCCTGACATAGTGTAGATTCAAGTTTGTTAAAACCATGGCCCCCGGAGTAGGTTGGGACTACAATAGGGGATTAAAATTTTACATACAAATATATAGGGAAAATCTTCTTCTCAAAAACCATAGGGCCAAAGAAGTTTACATTTACATGAAATCTTCCTGACATAGTGCAGTTTCAAGTTTGTAAAAATTATGGTTCGCGGGGTGGGTTGGGGCCATAATAGGGATCAAAGTTTTACATGCGAATATATATAGGAAAAATATTTTTAAATATGGGCTAAGGTGATTCAGATGAGCGATCCACTGAACCACGTAGTCGTCCACACATTAAAATTAACGTACAGGCGAAGTTGAAAATAATACCAGTGAAGTCGTTTTGATTTTTTGAATTTACAATAAAAAAAAAATGCCCTCCTGAAACGAAATTTCAAAGCTACAGTTTTATAGAGGAAAACTCGAAGAACATGTTCATGCTATTTTGTTTCACGGAGGCATTTTTTTTAAATTCGGGGATACCCCTTCATTTTAATGCTAAAAATCATATAAATCGCTTATTGCTTGATTTAAACTCAAAATATTTTGGCTAATTTTTGTCAATACATGTTTTTTAAACTTATTTTCAAAAATTATTGAATCAAGACATACGTCCCAATTGGTGTTATCATATATTTGAAGAACTTAAATTTTTCGATCTTTCATGCAACACCTTTAGGGAAATTAACATGAGACGTGCAACACCTTTCTACGTTTGCCTTACATATAGATATAAAATGTTAAATTTTAAATATCCACATCGTGTACAGTGAAAAAGAATAGGCCTACATCAATTATATTTTTCTTAATACGAATGGACGCTTTATCTGATTCTAAAGTGAAATTGTGTTGATCTGAATTTAATTATATATATATATATATATATATATATATATATATATATATATATATATATATATATATCTTCCAATTTTGGGCCCAGAAGGCATAACAGCCAGACAGCTTATAAAGATGGAAACTTTTAAAACAGCCTTAAAAGGTAGCTCACTACACTAAAGCTTATCCTCTGTATGACACCATATCACGAGATGGCGATTTAAATGTTTTGTGAAATTATTTGTATCGATCGATTTGTTTGTATAATATCATAGCTCAGTGGTTAAAGCATGGGGCTGGTGAACCGCAGATTTCGAATTCAAATCCACCAGTCTTTTGTTCATATGTGCTGAAATAATTTTTTTCAAAATCATGTTTTTATCCAAATATGTATATTTTTTGCCTTTTCTGGCCATATATGCTTATTGTATATCATCATAACTTTCATAATTAAATCAATTCGTACTGATTTGAGAAACTATTTCTGTGTGTAGTGAGCCACCTTAAATTTTACCACACGTTTGCAACTGTGATGTCATGCCGTGAACATGGTTCACATCTAAAGCGATGAGATTGGAGTTGATATACTCAGCTGACTGGAGCTTCTGTACAACGTTAATTTAAGTAAAACGAAAACCCTACATTCTCGGATTTCTAATTTAATGTAGACTCCAAACGACACATTATTTTCAATGTTCAACTCTTGGACGTTTTATTGCTTAGAATTGCGGATCTGTAGTAACCTTGTGGTTAGAATTGCGGATATGTAGCAACCTTGTGGTTAGAATTGCGGATCTGTAGTAACCTTGTGGTTAGAATTGCGGATCTGTAGTAACCTTGTGGTTAGAATTGCGGATCTGTGGTAACCTTGTGGTTAGAATTGCGGATCTGTAGTAACCTTGTGGTTAGAATTGCGGATCTGTGGTAACCTTGTGGTTAGAATTGTGGATCTGTAGTAACCTTGTGGTTAGAATTGCGGATCTGTAGTAACATTGTGGTTAGAATTGCGGATCTGTAGTAACCTTGTGGTTAGAATTGCGCATCTGTAGTAACCTTGTGGTATCCAGGATGGATTCCAGTCTTCAGTTTCAATTCCTGTGTAGACTTTTTTGAAATCGTAGTTCATATGAATTTTTTTCAACATCACGTGTTTTTTGTAATATCATTCAGAGCATCATCAACTATCTGAATAATCAGTTTGACATTATTCTAGCAAAGGTATTTTCTTGTTTCCTTCCACATTCTGTGTTTGTTTTGCTTACATTATTTATAGGCAGTCATGCCGTGTTCTCATTCTATCTTATGTCGATGAGATTACCATTACCATTCTTACCTTATCAATATCATCTCCATGTCTTCAAACTTTCTATCATATCCTTATATATCCTAAACTCTCTCTTGTTTCATTACAAAAATAAAAGTTAAAAATATTCAATTGCTCACACATTTAATCACTTACCGCCTTGTCCCCACCCTGATACCAAAAACCCCGATCTCTTACTTTTGTGTAAAGGTCTACCTGTTCATTCTAAATATCCATTTAGTTTCTATTTAGTATCAATAGCACTAAGAAAGATGTTTCTTTAATGTTCAACACATAAATATTATACATATATACCAAGTTTGGCCCTGCTGTGGAGTTCAAACCTATACCCTGGAGATCATCAAATTTACAAGTTTGGTAGAGGCCTTCCTGCTCTACATCACTATGCATTTAGGTTTTCTTACACATGTGCGGTTGCAGAGAGGAAGGTTTTTAAAAATTTGTCAACTTTGGGAATTTTCTATTTTCTGCCCCGCCTCTAAGGCAACAGAAGTCCTGACATTTATAATTAATGTTCCCCTCTTCCCAGAGATAATTCATACCAAATTTGAAAATAATGTAAAAGGTAGTTATCAAGAATTAAAAACGCACGACGGACGCAATAGCTCACCTGAGTCTACTCGGGTGACCTAAAAAGGCAGGAGAAATGATCAATTTCTTACAATTTAATAGAATATACATCTCTCAAACAAAATAAAAAATTGGAATTCTTTCTAGAAAATGAAACATGTTTGGAGTAAATCATACTGTATTTTGTTTCAAAGATTTTGTCGAAATCATAAAAAGTTTGCCATCTGCTTAATGTGGCGTTATATTATCTTAATGTTTCGTGATTTTAATAATCATTTTAGCATATACTTTATTTCCACGACAGAAGTACATCACTTCTATAGAAAAAATACCATAGACATGCAACACCCTCATATTTAGAGAGATAGAAATGTTTCTTAGGCCAACCTATTCAAATGGACAGGTTTGTGTTATTTCAATTTTTTTATTCTACGTCTTAACTGTACCAAAACCATCACAAAATTGACCATTGATTTGTATTCTTAACAAATATCTTGTGAAGACTCCCGTTGCATTCGATTAGCCGCAACGAAGCCTTTCCTCGGGCAACCTTTGAAAACTAACCGTACAAGAAGCCCTTTACTATTCGTATATTTTGGTCAGCATATATATGAATGTTACATCTTGTGCACGCACAAAACTAACAATCTGCTTCCTGGGGTCATATCGCCATTGATTCAACAAACATTTTTAATGTACAAACAGGGAAGACTTTGAAGATTCACATGACAATCAAACTCCGACGTCGAATAACGTAGAGAAAAGATTCATTTTTTGTTGGTAAAAGGTTGAAATTATGTTGATAATAGTTGATTGTTTGTTGGTAAAAGGTTGAATTTATGTTGATAATGTTTGATTTTATGTTGATAATATTGGTTAGTTTAAACAATATTTATTCGTGTACCTGAAAAGTCGAAACGAAACAAAACTTACAGAAACGAAATCTACCGAAATACAATCCACCGAAACGAAACGAAACCTAACGAAAAAGATTGTATAACCGAACTCTTTTAATTGTAATAATCAAAAATGGTATCTCAGGCCCCTGTAAATATTATCACATATAAAAAGCATTCGCCTCCCCTTTGATGTAGTCGTTCAGGTTGACTGATACAAAGTTTTAAACGTTGGGAAATCCCTCCTCCTCTTTTCCAACGTACGAGGAGGGAGGATGTCGTCGGCGTTGGATCCGCCTATTCGCAAAAATATGTGTTTCAGCATTTTTTATTTATTTATTTTTTATTATTTTTTGCTCTGAAGACAAATGTATGTACATACATGTGGATACTAGCTGTTGTTTTTCCAAGATAGACAAATAAATTGGTAAATGTTCATGAATATTTGAGTTTTGTTTAAACGCCGAACGGAAAACTGAACGGAAATTGTTATAATGTAGCAAAACTAACACCAAAAATCACACAAGTATGCCTTATTTTGATTGAAATCAACTATTAAGAATTTGTTCACAAGCGGTAAAACAATTTTATCTGAAAATTCTGCGACATAAATTGATTAAGCTAAGTTGGATATTTATGTAAAAGTTTTCAAATCGTTTTTCAATAATCTTGTAAAATTCATCATTTATGAAGATAGGGTGCTTTTTATTCAATAGAACATGACGACAACACGTATTGACACTCTTTGTCATGGCTTTACTTAATAAAAACATATTTTCAATTGAAGAACAATGTTCATATCAATACAACACATCAGTATGTATATCAAATAATGAAATATATGATGAAAGGTGAAGATAACGAACAGTGATCAATCTCATAACTCCTATAAGCAATACAAAATAAAGAGTTGGTCAAACACTGACCCCTGGACACACCAGAGGTGGGATCAGGTGCCTAGGAGGAGTAAGCATCCCCTGTCGACCGGTCACACCCGCCGTTAGCTCTATATCCTGATCAGGTAAACGGAGCCTACAACGACTTTGGTTAGTTATGTTCAATATGTTGTAGCATCAATAGTCCATCCTTATTTCAGTCAATCAATATGTTGTAGCATCAATAGTCCATCCTTATTTCAGTCAATCAATATGTTGTAGCATCAATAGTCCATCCTTATTTCACTCAATCAATATGTTATAGCATCAATAGTCCATCCTTATTTCAGTCAATCAATATGTTGTAGCATTTGTTTAATACAATATGCAGATGACACAGTTTTATTTTTGGATGGATCAGAAAAAAGTCTAAAAAGTGCTCTTGATCTCCTTTTTCAATTTTCAAAATTTTCAGGTTTAAAACCCAATATTTCCAAAACCAAATCAATTTGGATTGGTTCTAAGATTAATACTAAAGATACTTTTTGTAGTGATACTGGATTACAATGGACAACAGGACCATTCACAGTTTTAGGCATTACATATACTGTAAACCTTAAGAACATGGAAAAGCTTAATTTTGATAACAGGCTTACAGCTATCCAGAAAGAAATAACCCAATGGTCAAAAAGAAATATTTCTCCCATAGGAAAAATTACAGTGGTGAAAAGTTTGTTTCTATCAAAATTTACGCACTTGTTCATTTCGCTTCCCAAACCAAGTTTACAGTGGATAAAGCAACTTATAAAAGCTTTTTACAAATTTATATGGGGGAACAAAATGGAGAAAATTTCTAGAAAAACACTAGAATTAGATTTTGAAAATGGTGGGTGTAGAATGACCAATATAGAAACATTTATCAAGTCTCTCAAACTAACTTGGTTTAGGAGACTTTTTACAACTAATTCTACATGTAACTGGATAAGCTTATTTTCTGAAATTACTGGTTGTAACATTACAAAATTGTGTCATTTTGGACCTGTTTACTGTAAACAAAAAGCAAATTCCACTAGAAACTCTTTTTGGAAAGAAACTTTATTTTACTTCGCAGAATTTTTGGAAAGTTTTGAAATGAATAATTTTCACATTTTTATGGAACCCCTGTGGTATAATGATAAAATAAAGATTCAAAATAAATTCATATTTTGCAAGCAATTATATGACAAGGGGTTTCATATAATATCTGATTTATTAGATAAGCATGGTAACTTTATCAGCTACCAGAGTATCACAAATGATTACTCAATTCAGATTCCATTTACTACATATGAGGGATTAAAACAAGCTATTATGCACTCATGGCCTAATATCAAACTACTTATACATGATACAACTTTTCAACCATATCAACCTGAATTCATTAAAATTCTATGCAAATACAAAAAAGGTTCTAGGAATATTTATGACTATTTAATATCAAAATCACAGCATCGACCTATTTGTGAAAACAAATGGGATAATGATTTAAATTTGCAATTAGATTTAAATTGGAAACATGTATATACAAACATCAAATCTGTAACAAAAGATTCAGGACTGATATGGTTCAACTATAGAATCATTCATAGAATATTGGGTACTAACAAACTCCTACATATATCAAAAATTAAAAACTCTCCACTTTGTTCAATATGTGCACTAGAACCAGAAACATTTAAGCATATCTTTTTTTATTGTTCCTCTGTCTCTACACTATGGACAAAATTATCAGATTGGATTTTTCAAAAATCTGGTAAAAGAATGGGATTTAGTGTACAAACTGTTATTTTTGGTTTTCCAGAAAAAGAACACATGGTTTTAAACTTTATAATCCTCTTAGTAAAGAGATACATATTCCAATATTCAAGAAAGAACGTCAATATTGTTTTTGATGATGTTTTGAAATGTTTATATGATTACTACATTTTGGAAGAAAAACTTACAGAACAAATATTTTACAAAAAGAAATGGTCTAAATGGAAATGTCTTTTCAATTAATGATAACAGCATTTCTTCTTCTTTTTTTGAACAATAAGTACTAAAATATACATGCAATTGTCTATATCGCTTTCTTTAATCTGTATGAGAGTGTGAGTAAAAGGTGTATATGTATTTGTTGAAAATGATAAAAACAATAAAAAAAATAAATAAAAAAATATGTTGCAGCATCAATAGTCCATCCTTATTTCAGTCAATCAATATGTTGTAGCAACAATAGTCCATCCTTATTTCAGTCAATCAATATGTTGTAGCAACAATAGTCCATCCTTATTTCACTCAATCAATATGTTGTAGCATCAATAGTCCATCCTTATTTCAGTCAATCAATATGTTGTAGCATCAATAGTCCATCCTTATTTCAGTCAATCAATATGTTGTAGCAACAATAGTCCATCCTTATTTCACTCAATCAATATGTTGTAGCATCAATAGTCCATCCTTATTTCACTCAATTAATATGTTGTAGCAACAATAGTCCATCCTTATTTCACTCAATCAATATGTTGTAGCATCAATAGTCCATCCTTATTTCAGTCAATCAATATGTTGTAGCATCAATAGTCCATCCTTATTTCAGTCAATCAATATGTTGTAGCATCAATAGTCCATCCTTATTTCACTCAATCAATATGTTGTAGCAACAATAGTCCATCCTTATTTCAGTCAATCAGTATGTTGTAGCATCAATAGTCCATCCTTATTTCAGTCAATCAATATGTTGTAGCATCAATAGTCCATCCTTATTTCAGTCAATCAATATGTTGTAGCATCAATAGTCCATCCTTATTTCAGTCAATCAAAATATAATTCACCCAATATTTATAATTAATCAATATTTCAATCCAACAATGTGTCAATCAAACGATATTTCAATCCACCAATGTGTCAATCAATATATCATTCAATCGTTTGAATCTGTCGATCAATCAATTGAATTGGAATTTCGTCAAAGGATTAGCAATTAGCGCTTGCGCACTATGTATATACAGGAATTAGAAAGGGGAAAGTGTCATAACATGTACTCGGGTAGTTTCTGTGGAAACGAGGGAGTTATTTATATTCGGTCTTTCCAATCCCCCTCGTTTCTGTCCAAGCCTTCATAAAGTATGTGGGAAATCCGTCGCGCTTCGATTTCAATTTATTTCAGCTTACATTTGATGTGAATCGTTCGTAAACTTACATAAATCAATTCATGAATGATTTTGCCGCAAGGGAATACAATTGAAACCATTCAATTCCACACTAATGCAACGATAATCGTCGTCATTTCAAACACTACATCCTTTCGCTATCAAATTCACCTCCATGATAAACAATGCCTTCAGCGCATGCGTCATTTCATTTTGTAAAACACCTAGAGGCCCATGAGGGGTGAAATGTCTTATTCTAGTAAATCGCACAAAAATCTAACTTTTTCAGTTCATTTTTTCATCACACGCATCGTATTTTTTGTGAATGGATATATTTTTCTGAAGATGAAAACACAGAAAACGATAAAGATAAAGAAGAAGTTGTTACATAAATTATTCTAAGTGTTTGGTGGAATGAAAAAATAAAAGAAAATGTAATCGCATGTCCGATATTGTCTGAAATTAATGCGCATATTGTAACTGCTGTGCTGTTTGTTTTGAAAATGTCATTGTTGTAACAAATCACCCCCACCCCCACCCCCACCCCCCCCCCAAAGTGTTGAAATATATGGGATTGAATAATATTTGATTGATCTCGATCATAATATCAGGCGCGGATCTTGATTTTCAAAAAAAGGGTGAACCAAAGGATTTGTTGAATGTTGTTGATACAATGTTCCACGATATGTGTTTTGTACAGTGCACTTATTTTATCGTACGCATGCAGTTTTATAAGTTAGTTACCGATCAAAACATCCTTTAAAACAGAATTTAAAATGACAAACGTATTTACAATGTTCATTGATAAATGTTCAATGTCTGACAAAAAACTGGATTTACTTAGTCTTCATCAACACACACACACACACACACCCTTTAAAACAACATTTGATGATGTTGAAAATAATAATCAGTGTACATGAATATCAATGTCTGATTGCATAAACTTGCAATATTTTTTAAACCCTCCCCCATGAATATTTAAAATTAAATTTTGATCCGGCATTGATCATTTGACATTTTCCCTACAAGAGTTCAATTGATTCTTTTCGGATGCATGTGAATGAATCTCTTTGTTAGATAATTAATGTCCAGTTTGATATTAGGGGTAATAATTCATTAATGCCACTTCAGAAAGTATCTCCTTGCCCGAAACGTAAGTACATTTATATACGTGTTGAAATTCAAAGGACCTTTCTGCTTTGCAGTTGGTAACGGGTAAGGTGCAGCCGATGAAGAATTATAATTTCTGCGGGTTGGAAAATATCTTTATTGAATTCCGACAAGCATTCCATTTGGCATCAACTCAATCTACGACTGACCACTTCTGTTTCCAAGCGCTGACCTCTTGTTGGAGAAAAGTCATTTTCCCGTATAAATAATCTCTCTCTCGTTCTCTCTTTAAAAAATCAAAAGGGGAATGCAACCCCTCCCCTGTTGAGATCCGTCGGTGGGCAATGAATGTTAAGTAGACTGAAATTAACCGCCTTTACTGATTTGCAGTTTAACAGTCTGTATAAACAGATAAAGTTCGTATGTCACAGGTTTGTTGTTCTGTCATAGATTCGTTGGTTTTCAATTCATAGTATGAAATTCCCTATGAGAAGAGGACCCCCTCCCAATAAAAAAGGGAAAGTATAATGAATAAATATAATAATAATAATAACCTATGAAAATAAAAATGAATGAATATAAAACGGGAAAAATAGACACATGAGATGCGGTTCCTTTAATATGATATCTAATCCCATTTCAGGAATGCAGTACACACTGCGCAAATGGTCTTTTAATATTTTTTATTCCCAATTACATTTTTACTTATTTTGTTTCCAGTAATTTATCATTTTCATATTCAGAAGAATAATATAAGTCCATTCACAGAAATGAAAGGCAATGCGTATGATGAGAAATAAACTGAAAAAGTTAGATTTTTGTGCGATTTACTAGAATAAGACAGTTCACCCCTCATGGGCCTCTAGGTGTTTTACAAAATGAAATGACGCATGCGCTGAAGGCATTGTTTATCATGGAGGTGAATTTGATAACAAAAGGATGTAGTGTTTGAAATGACGACGATTATCGTTGCATTAGTGTGGAATTGAATGATTTCAATTGTATTCCCTTGCGGCAAAATCATTCATGAATTGATTTATGTAAGTTTTCGAACGATTCACATCAAATGTAAGCTGAAATAAATTGAAATCGAAGCGCGACGGATTTCCCACATACTTTATGAAGGCTTGGACAGAAACGAGGGGGATAGGAAAGACCGAATATAAATAACCCCTCGTTTCCACAGAAACTAGTACTCGGGGTATAGTGTCAAAACCGTGCAATTCAATTGATTGCAAGAGTTATGTTTCTTTACCTAAACCATAGACATACAACAGGACTTACTCGTAGCGAGTGAAGTCGGATTAGTGAGCAAAGGGTAGAGAATGGAAAGAACACACAGAGTTTTAAAAATGCTCCACCCCCTCTTGTGGCAAAACTTCTTTAACACACGTGTATACACATACAATGCAGTGTATATTTACATTGTTCAGGGACTTTATGGTACATTTGTACATACAGACCCTGAAGCGTGCTACTACACCTCCAAAGCGTTTCGTTTCGTTCCGTGCAAACCGTTCACCGTTCCGTGCAGACTGTTCAGCGTTTCGTGCAAACCGTTCATCGTTCCGTGCAGACCGGTCAGCGTTTTGTGCAGACCGTTCACCGTTTCGTGCAAATCGTTTCGTGCAAGAATCGTTCCGTGCATGATCAAGTCACGCCCGGCCATGGAAACGTGCAGATCGTTCAAACCACGCCCTTAGAAACGTACAGACCGTGCACGTTGTTTCGGCATGGGATGTAGGACAGGTAAACATTGTTGGGAATTTGACCAATTACACAAAAAAGTTTTAAAAATTATAAAACCACCAGACAGAGCAAAATCCGATACCATTTTCTCACCCTTGGTAGTTTCTAGCAAGTGCAGACATGTATATCTCTGTCCTCGTTATCTTTTTATTTTATTTTATTTTTATTTATTTGTTTGGGGGTTTTTGTATATAGGAATAATTCATTTGTCTTGTTACATTTGTATGAAGTTTCTTTTTTTAATTCCAAGGTCCCCCCCTTCTTTTTTTTTTACCGCAATAGAAGTCAG
Source organism: Ostrea edulis (assembly GCF_947568905.1). Taxonomy (NCBI): domain Eukaryota; kingdom Metazoa; phylum Mollusca; class Bivalvia; order Ostreida; family Ostreidae; genus Ostrea; species Ostrea edulis. Next base: position 63,367,857 of record NC_079172.1, on the reverse strand, counting down.
CTAATCCGGGTATTTGAAATTAGCATTCGTACAGAAGGTGTGAAAATCGGCGGGGGTAATTGAAATATGACAAAAGAGGTTTTTATATCTTTTGTCTCTCAAAAAATGAATGCAGTTTTCTATAGGTTTAAAATTGAGGCAAATGCAACAATCTAATCAAAATCGGATGTTAGATCCGCTCGCATATCTGTTGATCATTACTGTAGTTAGTCATTATTTGTTTTATCTATTCATTTATATGATTTATTTCTCAATCCATTTTATTCATATTTTGATTGTTTCTTTTTGTTTTGTATCTTCCTTTCTTATCCAAGGTGACAGGTTCTTATCGACAGTCAAGATGCACCCCCCTTCCGCCCGAGATTATGTTCCAGTCTTGCGAGAATTTTTAAAATCATTTTATCTGTTGTCATACACGTATGTAAAAATGTATAGGTTTATTAAAGATCTGTCTTTGAGAAGAGGCCTAGAATATATAAATTGCATACGTGTTTTAACGGCACTCAGATTGAATGTACAAAAATAGCGATACGGACGCGACTTTTTCGATGAATTCAATAGAACAATGAATAAATAAAGTTGAATAATAGATATTCCATGACGATACAATTCATGCATCTTTTTCCTTTATTTCCGAAGTTAAAAACTATTCATTTCCTTTTATTCCAACGTGTTCGTAAGTCATTAAACTATTCCTTGTTTAAACTAACCCCAGGATGAAACAAATAATGCCGAAAAAAATCAGAGCGTGCAGGTCATGCCTAGCGTTTCGTGCAGACCGTTCACAACCCTTTCCCCGCACAAAAATGTTCATGCCAAGAAATTCTTAGCAAAATCTCCGGTATAGAAAAACCGTTATAAATCAGTGACCGCAATTAAGAGATAAGCGACGGCTACTATTAATCAGCATGTAATATGGTCCTATTGAAGCCAACGAATTCAGACCGGACGGGATTTCTTGGCATGGTCATGATTTTTGTGTATTCAACTAAAAACACTCAAATAACCCCATACAAGCTTATTTGGTCAGTTTTGAAAATTAGTTTTGCACATTAATGGCAAAAATTACAAATTGTGAACACCCCCCCCCCCCTTGCACTTCATCACATATTTTGAATGAATCGTTAGAGAACGTTGTAATTTATCACTTGTTTAAATTGATGCCAATAACGCGCTAATGCCGAATAACGCTGTTGGAAATGCTCATTGTTACCCGTCTCGTCTGCCGACACCGCAAAAACAACATCCTACGCAGAATTTTCGAAAGCTTTTACCCGCAAACAAGACTACACTCAAATCCACATGTTTTTCACATGTGTGTAAACAGCCTGAGTGCACCTCAGGAAGTAGCCTCAGCTACCAACATCAAATAGTTCCTTTGTATACAACTGATTATTTCCGAAAATTACACAAAATTTTCTAATCAGGGGTACAAAAATTAAGAGAAAAGAAGAAGAGGAAATGAGAAGAATCGCGTAGGGGAAAAAAATCATTCTTTTAAATATATGGAACTACCATTGACCAAGTTCATTTTGATTGGACAATTACCGGTGTGATACCTTTACACATTACACGAACGATCCCGATGCCGGCATATTTTGTAGAATATTGAATATACCTTTCTGTCTGCAGAATGTGTATTGATACAGTAGTTCATATTTTTAAAATTATTTTTACTAACCCCCACCCCCCCCCCCCCCACCCCACCCTTTCAAATTTTCCGTTCCAAACTCGGCTATACCGTACTCGTTTACCATGCCAAGAAATTCCTAGCAAAATCTCCGGTATAGAAAAACCGTTATAAATCAGTGACCGCAATTAAGAGATAAGCGACGGCTACTATTAATCAGCATGTAATATGGCCCTATTGAAGCCAACGAATTCAGACCGGACGGGATTTCTTGGCATGTCAATCTTTCCTGACGAGATTTTTCTTTAAATCATTTTATCTGTTTTCATACACGTACACATGTATATAAAATGTATAGGTTTATCCAACATCTGTCTTTGGGAAGAGGCCTGGAAAATACAAATTGCAAATGTATTTCAATGACACTCAGAATGAATGTACAAAAATAGCGAAACTGACGCGACCATTTCATATTCAGTTTCATGAATTTAATAGAGCATTGAACCAATAAAATTTGATTAATCAATATTCCTTGACGATACGATTTTGGCATATTTTTCTTTTATTTCCGAAATTAAAAAAAATCGTGTGTTTTCATTCCAACGTGTTCATACTAAGTCATTGATCTAATAAGCAAAAATGAAATATACCGCGTTGCACATGAGCAATCATTTTAAAATAAATCATTATCATTTCTTTCTCAACCTTTTTTAAATACATGTATCTAGAATACTGTAATTATATTGAAACTATTTGAACCAAATAATACCGAAAAAATCAAAGCGTGCAGGCCCCGGGCGCCTACCGATTCGTGCAGACCGTTCACAAAGCGTGCAAGCAACGCCTACAAAGTGGTCAGCGTTTCGTGTAAACCGTTCACCGTTCCGTGCAGACCGTTCAGCATTTCGTGCAAATCGTTCACCGTTCCATGCAGATCATTCAGCGTTTCGTGCAAACCGTTCATCGTTCTGTGCAAGAATCGTTTCGTACCGTTCCGTGCAAATGGTGTAGTAGTACGCTTCAGGATCTGTATCTTTAGCATTCAGCAATACGGTTATACAGGGAGTGTGTTATGTATAAAACAACGATCTCAGATAGTGATAATATTAAGTGAAAAAGATGAACATCTTGTGTTTGATTTATTATTCTTTAACTAACAGCGATTGGATGACCACAGCACTCCAATACTAAATAGTCAAAACCTTCTACCAGTTGATTCCTTATCTAATTATTGGTATCTTATTATTTAGATTGATAATGAGATGACCTTTTAATTCAATCATAAATTCTCTATTAGCCTTTTAGCTATTTCATATATTATGAAATAAATCTGTTAAGGAAGTTGGTTCCTGGGCTTTTGATCACAACTGCGCAGGATGCTACAACTAAGTAATTACTGGTTCAATACTGATGCCATTGGTGCAATTATACTACACATCTATTATTGAACCCTATCCAGTTAAAAAATATATAAATCAATTCACATTTTGAAAGGGTTTAACAGGGACTATATTTTTGTGGCGGAGGATTGATTAATCAAACAGTTCTAAATCTGCATAATTACAGTTTCTGTTTCATCAAATATATCTCCTATTTTCATACTCCTAAACGTGTATTTCAGTTTTACAATTTATAACAAGTATTTGAGTCTTGGAACTAGTTCAAATGTTATAATTTATTAATTTGGTTGATATATTTTTCCAAACAGGTGTTCTGTTATTAAAAGAGTTTAAATTAATTTACTCGAAATTTTGTATAAAAATTCTACGGTGGTATATTTAGGACACAGAATTTTTTTTTCCAAAGATACTAGGCAAAAATTATCTCGTGCGCACGACATAATATCTCGTGCGCACGACTTATTATCTCGTGCGCACGACATAATATCTCGTGCGCACGACTTATTATCTCGTGCGCACGACTTATTATCTCGTGCGCACGACATAATATCTCGTGCGCACGACATAATATCTCGTGCGCACGACTTATTATCTCGTGCGCACGACATAGCATCTCGTGCGCACGACATAACATCTCGTGCGCACGACATAACATCTCGTGCGCACGACATAATATCTCGTGCGCACGACATAATATCTCGTGCGCACAACATAATATCTCGTGCGCACGACTTATTATCTCGTATTCTTATGTGTTTTTATCAGAAGGAATTGAACGACATCCAGCTTCTTTGAAATTTGCATCCGATTCGAAGGTCAAGAAACGAGCACGTACTCCATGGACGTCCAGTTATAATGTACACGTCACCAGAAGATTACGGCACCAGGGATTATTTGTGGCTGTCTAATGATCGGTTTTTAAATGCATGCAAAAATGAGTGTACTTTTAACCACCCTAATTTAAATACAAATGATCCGGATTTCGATAGTATTTGTCGCATTCTGATGGAAGAAAATGGCTGGCAAATGCCAGACTGTGCTTCATCTGGCCGGGAACTGTATGGAAAACTAAAAGAAAAACTGTGGAGGTTGTTGTACTGATATAGAATTAAATCAGCCAATGTATCAATAAAATTGTTTAAGTGATTGACAGATAGTGCGTTATGGATAATTGCAGACTGATATCATACATGTTTATGAGATTTTTATCGATATCAAGAGATACTAGTATGAAAAAAAGAAATATGAAAGGAAGTGAAATTAATAAGTTGTCATAGGGCTTCAAATTGAAGAAAAGATAAAAGGCGATGCAAGGTTTCATCTTGCCGCTATCCTTAGGGCAGTCTCGCACATGCTTACTGACCGTGGGCCAACTCATTAAATTTTTCTTGTTCTTATGATTAATTTATGCCCTAATCCGATTGGCTTCTTCACACTTTTGTGAAGGAAATTTCTCCAATCGTGTTAATTCTTACGGATTTATCTTAAACAACTGGGTTTTTTTCATAACATGATCTTCGTTTTCATACCGAGTTTCACTTTCTCATTGGTGGATAATTCATTAAAATGAGAAAAGTTCAATGTGTTGGCTCACGTGTGCGAGACTGCCCGTGGGTTTCCAACGAAGATTTTTATAGGTTATATACAATGCTTACCCAATTCAAACGATTTCAATAAATACCAATAACTTGTAATCAATTTTTATAAGCCATTATTGGCCAATCCTGCTCCTGGGTCACTGGTCATTTCTCACTGTTTCTACTTTTAAAATTGTATGTGGCTGTAAAGTTTCCACATAACGATGATGTAATTTCCTCTTGTGACCCTGTTATAAATTGAAAGTATACAACACAAGGATAATTACCTTGTTCATATACACCATATTCAGCGCAGTTTTTAACACACACACACTCTCTCTCTCTCACGCAATGAATGGGGAAAACCTGTATGTAAACCTGCAAATGCATAAGAGCACTAGCATACTGTTGTAAAGAAAGTATTAATGTTTAGTTACTGAGGACAAATTGCATGTACCAAATTAAATCGAAACTGACTGGTCTAACGGTTATGTAGCTAGGAAAGGGTTATAATCAAGCTTTTATATAGAAAACATGTGATAATAAGTCGTGCGCACGAGATAATAAGTCGTACGCACGAGATATTATGTCGTACGCACGAGATATTATGTCGTGCGCACGCGATATTATGTCGTGCGCACGAGATATTATGTCGTGCGCACGATATATTATGTCCTGCGCACGAGATAATAAGTCGTGCGCACGAGATAATAAGTCGTGCGGACGAGATATTATGTCGTGCGCACGAGATATTATGTTGTGCGCACGATATATTATGTCGTGCGTACGAGATAATAAGTCGTGCGCACGAGATATTATGTCGTGCACACGAGATATTATGTCGTGCGCACGAGATATTATGTCGTGCGCACGAGATAATAAGTCGTGCGCACGAGATATTATGTCGTGCGCACGAGATAATAAGTCGTGCGCACGAGATATTATGTCGTGCGCACGAGATAATAAGTCGTGCGCACGAGATATTATGTCGTGCGCACGAAATAATTTTTGCCTAGTATCTTTGAAAAAAAAAAATTCTGTGTCCTAAATATACCACCGTAAAATTCAGTATTTTCACCAATAATTAATTTTTTTTAATCTTTAATCCCCTCTTTTTTTTTTTAGTTAATTATGTGAAATTTGAGAAACAGACATTGCCCTTTTAAACTCTCAAGTTTGACATCATGAATTTTTTGGCATCTCAAATGCAAAAATGTCACTATTCGTTTCCATTTTACTTGTATTAAACTTTTTATTGATCAGTTTTGTTAGAAGATGATCAAGTATCTATTTTATGTGTTGATTTATTTGTGTTACTTATGTTGTGTTGACATCAACAGACAAATCAAGTTTAATTGAATAAATCTTTCAGTGTAAAACGGTCATGTTTAGAACACTGTAGCTCAATAACAAGCACATCGTCGCAAGCCATGGCTGAAACGTACGCTCCTCATCCCTTTCAAGAGTGAAAGGGAAGAGGAACGTACATTTCAGCCGTGGCTTGCGACGATGTAACAAGCATTGCAACCTCAGTTTTTCTTTTTAATTTCCCAATTCTCCTAATTCAATGTAGACATTAAAAATACACTTCCCCCCAAAAAAATACATTACTCCAAACCTCAGGAAGTCAGGTGTGAACCTCTTTAATTCCTCTTACTGGGGTCATTAACTTCATCTTGGTGCATGTGTATACATTGGTTGTTTCACCCGTTGTTAGGTTATAGGGTTAGACAGTCGCTGTTAGTTAAACAATAAAATCAACACAAGATGTTCATCTTGTTCACTTAGTAAGATCACGATTTGTCGTTATTTTATACATACCACACTCCCCGTATGACCGAAACCCTACGTTTTCAGTTCGGCGTTTTAACAAAACTCATATATTCATGAACACTAAAACTAAAGTCTTGCACCAATTTATTTGTCTATCTTCTAAAACCAACAACACACACACACACACATATATATATATTTGTCTTTAGAGCAAAAAATACTAAAAGACGTATTTTTGCCCAAAGGCGGATCCGACGCCGGCTACCCTCACCCCCATACGTTGGGAAAGAGGGAGGGGGGTTTCCAACGTTTAAAACTATGTATCAGTCAACCCGAAAGACTACATCAATTTTAGGGAGGTGAATTTCATTTATATGTGGTAACTTTCACAGGGGCCTAAGATGACATTCTTAATTACTATAATTTAAAAAATTCAGTTATACAATCTGTTTCGTTACGGTAGATTTCGTTTCGTTTCGCATCTAACAAATACTCTACTTAGTCCATGCATTTATTATAATATGTACAGTGTAATTACAAAATGCAAATAACAACAGAGATCGATTGGAAAGCAAGTCGTGCAATGCCTTATGTAAATCCGCTCCCAGGATATATAGTTATATTATAATAATATGATAATAGGTTAAATTTATGTCGATAACAGGTCAAATACTCCATTCACTTTATTGTGAAATAGAGCGGGCACCTGTTAGATCGCTGTACGTATGGGTATCCCAATTCGAAATCGAACCTACTTTTTATAATCTTTTCTGTCCTCGTATTGATTAATTATAAGATAAGTTAATACTGATGCAATTACATTTCATTTATTCTCGAAAAGACAACTTTTATTGACAAGATTTCACTGCTCAAGATCATCACACTATCCCACGTGACCAAGTGCATTCGATGATATATGTAGAGGAAATATTGTTCAGGTAGGTCTTCCTACTCTTCAATGAGTGTTGAACACACATCCACAAATGAAATTCCTGAATAAAGATGAAATGAAACTTACTAATAAACTCAAACGAATTCATTTTATCAGCCTTATTAATGGAGTTCTTTTGTTTCAATCGAATATCACGTGACTGTCACAAAGTACATAAAACTATACCTTTCAATTTGCTTGGTAGAATGGGTCGGGTATTTTCAAACGTATACGTGCCTTCACACAAAGACCTGTAATTACAGTTGTAAATATGTCACAATTTAAAAAGGATGACTTGATTAGATTTTGTTAATAAATATGATCACCACATTGACAAGGCCATGCTAAAAAAAACATTATAATCGCCGCGGTGGCCTAGAGGTAGAGCGTTCGCCCCGCATGTGGTAGGTCGGGGTTCGAATCCCAGTCGCGACAGACCTAGGAAAGGGACTTCAGTTGTTAGAACTTGTTCCCAATTCTTTTGATTTGATCAATAAAATATTTTCTAAAAAAAAAAAAAGACAAGACAAAGTGATTGACAAACCCAAGTCGTTTGAACAGGGAGTGACTGTTCCATCGCCAAACGCCCGGCATCAGGTGTGAATGTCACGGGTCCTCGGAGATCACCATAACAAGAGGTCAATGGGCCAAATCGCTCACCTGAGTCACCTTGGCTCATATTTAAGGATTTTTCCTATATATTCTCATATAATACTTTGATCCCTATTGTGACCCGAACCTACTCCCGGGATCACGATTTTTACAAAATTGAATCTACATTAAGTCAGAAAGCTTTCGTATAAATGTAAACTTTCCTGGCCTAGTGATTTTTCAGAAGGTTTTTAATGATTTTCCCTATATATTTGTATGTAAAATTTTGATCCCCTACTGTGGCCCCATCTTACCCCCAGAAACCATGATTTGTTGAATCTGCACTATGTAAGGAATCTTTCATGTAAATTTCTGTTCTTCTGGCCCAGTGGTTCTTGAGAAGATTTTTAAAGATTTTTCCTATATATTTGTATCTAAAACTTTGGTCCCCTTTTGTCACCCCATCCAACCCCTAGGGTCCATGACTTTCATAAACTTGAATATCCACTATGTCAGGAAGCTTTCGTCTACATTTCGGCTCTTCTGGTTCAGTGGTTCTTCAGAAGATTTTTAAATGACCCCACGGGCCACCCTATTTTGCATTTTTGTGATTATCTCCCATTTGAAGGGGGCATGGCCCTTCTTTGAACAAACTTGAAAGCCCTTCACCAAAGAACGCTTTTGGCCAAGTTTGCTTATAATTGGCCCAATGGTTCTGGAGAAGAAGTCGAAAATGTAAAAAGTTTACAAACAGACGGACAGGCAATCAGGTGAGCTAAAAACGGATGCGCCCCATGTCATTGTAGTTGTGGCACGGTAAAGAACCCTCAAAGCGCCGAGCATAAGCCTAAATTTGAAGCCCTTCAGCAGTATTGGTGACGTCTCCATATGAGTGAAAAATTCTCGAGAGGGACGTTAAACAAGATACAATCAATTAATCAAGAAAAAATCAAACGATCCGCTCCCGAATCTATCGTAGAAAAACATTTGATATTAAAGGGTATCGTTTTATCTTAGTTCAAGTTATGGCAAATGATATTGGTACATTCCAAATAAATTGTTCAACTAACATAACGATATTGTTGTCATTTAATTTCTTTTCGTTTAAAATGTCCTTTTATGAATAAATGTTTAGATATTCGGGTTGACAGCTCGATGAAATTTCATAGAAGCAGTGTGTAGATGGGATATTATCATGAAGTCCAGAGGTGATGTCCCGCGGGAATTTGTAAGGAGATACTCTACATCGTGATAATGGCTGACTTCCTTTTAGCAGTTTAATGCCTAGACGAGTAGCTCAGTAAGGTTAGCACGTCGACTATTGACGTACATCTCGGGTTCAAATCCAGTAGGGGATTTAAATTTTTATCAGATTGCTTTCTTTTTGACTAAATAAAGTAAATTTGAAAGTTTTCAAATTCAAAATAGTGTTGTAAATTCTTTTTGACTAAATAAAGTAAATTTGAAAGTTTTCAAATTCAAAATAGTGTTGTAAATCCCCTCTACTTTTTATCCATATCAAATATCTCCGGTGTAGCATACCTCCTTATAACAGTACAATTTCTCTGGTGTAGCATACCTCCTTATAACAGTAGAATTTTGTGACGTTACGAATGAAATGTAAGATCAGTTCTTTTTACTTGTATGACGCGCACTTGTCAATTTGTACATAGTCATGCTTAATACCCCCCCCCCTCCCCCCCCTTTAGGCTAAAGGTTTGATAACAATGTGGACTTTAAATCTATTGAAGCATAAGATAACACGTACTTAGGTAGTGTATACAGGGTCGATCTCGTCACGTACAGGTATTTAAAACACGGGACAACACTGAAGGTCGAAAGAACAGGGAAGCCATGTTAGATTTACAGGTGAGACAAAATTATTACTATTAAATACACATCGCAGTGCCCCCAAATCATTATAATTGTATAAGGTATATGTTTGGTCAGAATTATTAATGAAACAGGTTTGATGACACTGGTCATTTTAACGCGAATTTTACAAATTTGGGGGGTGGGGGGGGGGGTGATGTCGCAAAAGGTACTATTGTAATATACGTACATATAAATCTATGACGATAATATACATGTAATAATAATCTATCTTGGTATAATTCTAGCGTGTAAATTGTTTTGATCTGTAGCAAGTTTTGTTTGTTTTTTTTTTTTTTTGCAGTTCCCATCTAAATGATTTATATCCAATGTTTATTTCTAAACGATTTATATCCAATGTTCATTTCATGTCCTGCAATTGAACACTGACACTAAAATATAATATTCATTTCTTTATTGACAGTGAACTACTCATGTGACCCAGACACCAGACATGCTGCACCCCCGGCGCAGTGCCCAGGAGGTCCTACTGTGCGACTCCTGTGAAACTGCCCCCCTACAGAGTCACTGTGAACGTTGTAATATAAATCTCTGTACTAACTGTGTAGGAAAACATCTCTTGGATTCGTCTAGAAAACACCGCGTCATACCGTTCATAGAGAGAAGTTCTACTCCCAACTACCCAAAATGTCCAAGCCACCCTGACAAACAATGTGAACTTCACTGTGAGAAATGCGACCTTCCCGTCTGTTCTACCTGCGCCTTATTTGGTAAACATAAAGGTCACGATATATCAGATATTCAGAAAAAACTCAGCGCTAAAACACAAGATTTACGAAAAGATTTGGAAGAACTGGAGACCAGAATTTTCCCTCGATATGAAGAAATCGTTTCCAATGTCCAAACTGAGAAAGCCGAGTTAGAAACGAAGTACGGGAAACTGACCACAGCTGCCGACCAACATGGAGAAGTCTTACACCGTGAGATCACCGCCATTGTCAACAAACGGAAATCCGACATTGCGGAGATGAAAACTAAACATCTAGCTGCCTTAAATAAAAACACAGATGAAATCACACACAGTATTACTGAACTCAAACAAATCATTCTAAATCTGAAGGCAATATTGGAATCCAATGACGTCTCCCTAATCTCTACCTACAAATCTAGGAATGCCGAGTTCAGGAGATTACCCCCAAAAGTCCAAGTTACATTACCAAGTTTGTCAGCTCAGAAAATAAACACAGAACAGCTCCGTGAAATGTTTGGTTCTCTGTCGCCATTATCCATTAACACAGAAGAACAAGGCTACATAATGAAGTCAGCAGAAGCTGTATCGTCTCCTCCAGTGAAGCCACTGCTTAATGAACCGCGCGTCACCGCCGCCATAGACACTGGATATGAATACATACTATACGGTGTTAGCTGTGTCCGTGAAGAACAAGTCTGGACATGCGGGAGTAACGCAATCATGAAGCTCCTCAACCTCCAGAGTAAACTACTGACATCAATACAAACCAAGTCAGGGAACAAACCAGGGGACATAGCAGTGACACGGGACGGAGATCTTGTTTATACTGACTATAGTGATAAGACTATAAACCGGGTCAAGAATAAAAAGATACAAACCGTGATCACACTACAGGGGTGGAGACCTCGCGGTGTCTGCCGTACCGCCTCTGATGATCTCCTGGTTACCATGATCAGTGATGATAACAAACAATCCAAAGTCGTGCGTTACTCCGGCTCCACAGAGAAACAAAGCATTCAGTTTGATGATCAGGGTCGTCCTCTCTATTCATCTGCTCGTCGCATCAGTGAGAACAGGAACCTGGATATCTGTGTGGTTGACTGGGGAGTTGATGCAGTAGTGGTGGTCAATCAGTCAGGAAAACTCCGATTTAGATACACTGGTCATCCCTCTAATACCAAGCAATCATTTACTCCAGTCGGCATCACTACAGACAGCCAGAGTCACATCCTGACAGCAGACTTTAGAAATCACCGTATCCACATCCTAGATCAGGACGGACAGTTCCTCCGTTACATTCACTGTGATTTAGAGTATCCATTAGGTTTATGTGTGGACATCAGAGACAACCTCTTTGTGGCTGAGAGTGGCACTGCTAAAGTGAAGAAAATCCAATATCTATAAACACAGTGTTAATTACACATCTCTACACAGTGTTAATTACACATCTCAACAGTGTTAATGACAGATCCAAACACGGTGTTAATTATAGATCTAAGCAGGGTGTTAATTACAGATATAAACACCATGTTAATTACCTAGCTATTTAAACCTACAGGTACATGTACTTAAAGTAGCTATTTCTACTTTCTTTTACCTGTTTTTGAAAATATAAATAAATAATGATTAAGGAGTATCTTTTAAACAAGTCAGTCGTTTTATGTAGCATGTTGTGCATGTGCACGGCAAAATTCGGAGTGTAAATTTGAATATTTTATGAGGGTGGAGAATGCAGAGGAAATGCATGAAAATTCGCCCCAAAAACCTTTAATGTAAAAATGCATAAAGGTAGACTTTAAAATTAATACAGATTTGTAAGACATTTTACGCTTTTTATCACGTAGTTTTGATCCTAAGCTCATAAAAAATGGAACTGGGTGTTGTTATTGATGCAAATTTGAAAGGTTAGAAAGTAAAAAAAAAATTGTCCAATATTTTTGTGGTATTCATCGTCAGTGTAAGTGAATCAAGATATTTGGTACACGCCTTATTGAGCCGTTCCTGCGTTTGACCACGAAATGCAAGTAAAGGAAAAAGTAGGTAAAAATAGTCTTTGGACTGGACCTTTTTAAAACTGTAAGTAATTACAACTATGTGATGCTTACAAAAGTGTGTATGCTGTGTAATTAACATGTGTATTGATAAAGTTATATTTATCTTAGGCCTATATTGAACATTATTCTGTTTGTCAAGTTTTAAACTACAGTGTATATCTTTTGATATTTGTATTATGTTTCAATGTATATATTATAGATAAACATTCATAGAATACCATCTTACATTATGACTGAGTACTTACTTAGCTGTGTAGTACAATCTCTCACCAGAGGGCGTATTACGCTACGCGACAACACCTCTGTCAACGTCTAAATGTCAAGATTCTTGGCAAAACTTATTTCTACCTATTGCATTATAAAGTATGATTTTACAAGTTTTAGTGTTAAGCTTAAAATCTTACAGTAAGTTCACAAAAACAACGAATTCCATGATTATTCTAGTATTATTGGATGAATGAATATTTATATAAAACCTTTTAATTCGCTCAGGTGTCTCATATTTACCAGCTTCTGCGTTTATAAAATTCAGACAAGTGTTTGATTTGCTTAGATATGATCATTACAGTTTGATATGCTAAGTTAGTTTTAGTACGTTTTGATATGATTTTTAGACGTTGACAGAGGTATTAGTGGAGTGTAGCGGGAACGATAACTCTGGGTAGAGATTGTGTGTAGTACAGTAACAGAGTGTGACCCCCAAACATCCAGTCTTCTGATCCAAGGTCACAGTCTTCTGTTTACCATCAATGACGTCACAACACGTATCTCCACAGTCCTACAAAATCAACACAGACAGATAGAAATCTTATCAAACTCAATTTCCAAGAATATTGTATTAATTTACCTCAACAAAGTACAGCCTTCATTTTGCCTATCTGAACAATTCTGCACAGAATGCTGCACTTATTAGTGGTAAAACTATGATTTATCATCAGATTTTGTAAATTGATTAGCTCACCGGGACGATTTCCAGACCACAGGGGCTCAGTTGTCAGATACTGAAGTTTTGTATTATTTGTTCCCGAATAATAAATTAAAGTTTTGCATGATTTGTGTCCGGGTAATAGATTATATAAATAAATACCACCACCAAAATCCGGGTTTTTTTTTAGGTTTTAAAAAAGGTGTATCATGTGTACATATTTAATGTACACATGATACACCTTTTTTAAAACCTCGGGGAAAAAAGGATTTTGGTGGTGGATTTTATTTATATAATCTATTATTCGGACACAAATCATGCAAAACTGCAATATCTGACAACCGAGCCCCTGTGCTTCAAATTTAGGCCTATGCTCAGCGCTTACGGTCATTGAGCAGTGAGGGTTCTTTAGCGTGCCACACCTACTGTGACACGGGACATCAGTTTCTAAGGTCATCTCCGAGGACCCGTGACATTCCATCTGATGCCGAACGTTTGGCGATAGAATTGTCACTACCTGTTTTAACAACTTAGGTCTGTCGCGGCCAAGATTCGAACCCCGACCTTCCACATGTGGGGCGAACGCTTTCCCTCTAGACCACAGATGCATTATAAGGGAACATTCATTTGGTACCGAGACTTTCTATCTAGTGACCTTGACATTTGACCTACTTTTTGAAAACATTAACCTGGGCTACATCTTTTGAATCAAAGGGGATAGGGTTTTGATATTCACATATAGATACTTCATGAAGAGACATTTGTTTGGGTACCTTGACATTTGACCTTGTAAACTTGACCTTCGACTTTGACCTACTTTTCAAAAACTTTATACTTTGTTATATCTTTTGAACCAAAAGTAAAATGGCTTTGATATTTCATATTTACATGTCTCATGACCAAGCCTTAGATATAGTATCAAAACCTATTGACCTTGGACTTTGGCCTAATTTTCAAAAACTTTAACCTTTTGAACTAATGGGGGTGGTGGTGAAGTAGAGTCGTGCTTCCGACGAGCTATGTTATATTCTGACATATTTTGTTTTTGTATTTCTGACTGATGAATAATCTACAAGAATTAACAATTCAATGGAAAACAAAGTTATTCTCAGATTCAAATAAAAAAAAATTCCCTGCTTGTGGGACTAACCAGTCACTTATCTGACCATCAATGAATTTTGTGGAATGGTCAGAGCGTTATGAAGAATAAGTCCAGGAGACTGGCTTTGGTGTGGGTCCTGCGATTTGGGAAGAACTATACATCCAATCGTCTCCTCGCACCATACTTTGATTTTCATGTACTCGAGTTCAACCAGAATCTCTCAGATCTATCAAAAGAAATTTTTTATCATATGATATCAGATAAATTCCTAAAAGAACAGGGTTCCTTGTATTTAAATGAAAAAATCAACAGCATAATTATTTGGAACCACAAAAAAATTATTTGAAAAATAAAAACGAATATATGAATAAATCGTCATTTTGATTCAGATTTTTGACAAAGAAACACCTTTTTAAAGTGGATCAAAATAGGGAGTGGCAAAGTGGGGGGTGGGGGTGGGGGTGGGGGTAAACACCTATACACCCTCTAAATCCGGCACTGCCTGAAATAGTTAGTTTTAGCTCACCTGAGCTAACAAGTTAGCTTTTTTTGATCACCTTTTGTCTCTCATTTGTCTGTGAACTTTGCACATTTTCACCTTCTCCAGAACCATTGGACCAATATCAATCAAACTTGGTAAGTTGATATAAATTATCCTTTGTGTAAAGGGGCTTCAGGTTGGGTCAAATGAAGAGCCATACCATCTATAAAGGGGAAAGAATCACGAAATGCAAAAATAGGGTGGGGGCATTTAAAAATCTTCTCAAGAATCGCTGGACATGTTGAAATTTACGTGAAAGTTTCCCGGAGACAGTGCAAATTCAAGCTTAATCAAACATGGCCCTGGAGTTAGGGTGGGGCTACAATAGAGGATCAAAGTTTTACATGCATGTAGGGGCGCAAATAATTCAAAATGTCTTCAGTTATTTGCGTTTACATTAATTAGGCGCTTCAGTACAAGATTAAGAGGATGTTCATGGAACAAAATGAGGCCTTTTTCAACCCCCCCCCCGCTTGAGAACTTTTTTGCGGCGATAATTTCTCTGAAATGTGCAGATTCCTTTCTATCTCATCCCTCTTTCGATTTATGGAATCGTTTCACGCTTTTTGAAAGCTTTAGAGATTGGCCTTCCACCGACTCATTTTATCATAAAGGTCTATAGACAGGGAATGCACACATTTCAGAGAAATTATCAATTTGATTGGGGGGGTTAATCAGTATCCATATTTCAGCAATCTGATTAAAATAATATCTTAGATCCACTCCGTTATGTAGCTACATAAAGATCTGAAGACATCCCGTATGATCTTTGTGTAGCGACATAGCAATAAGTTAAAGGAGCTGAGCGGATAAAACATCTTATTTTAATCAGATTGCATCAGATTGTGTCCGTGTTTGCCCAACTCTCTATTTTGCATTGCTTGTAGGAGTTATGAGATTGATCACTGTTCGTTATCTTCACCTTTCATACTTCAGTGCCTGTGATCTCGACGGTACAGCATGAATTAGCTAGACTAGAAGTTCTCTCATTTAAACCATATTCTGCAGTAAATAAAATTCTGACGTAGTCCAGTAATTAATTTATGATAACTTACCTAATAGTACATTACCTGACAATCACTAAGTACTGTCCTCCGACGCAAGTCCATTGTCTGACAGGATGAAAGTGTCGTCTGATCAATCAAGAAAGACAACCTTTCTATTTCTGTGACGTAGTAAACAGCAAAAACTGTAGGAGTTATATTTCTTGATGCATACCCTGATAGGATACCAATCCAGGTGCGGATCCAGAAATTGAAGTTAGGGGCATAACTTCACGAGGCAAGGGTCTGTCTTAAGGCTTTCAGTGGGTCCAGGGCGAAGCCCTGTTGGGGCCTAAGGATTGAAGCCTTGCTGCAGCCCAGGGGGCGAAGCCCCCGCAAGCTCCTGTGGTCATTTAAAATCACAAAACTTCTTACAACTAAGGTCATACATATTTTATTTCTGTCTTATACCAAAATATGAGCGTAACTACGCCAAAACTAATCATGCAAGATTTAGCGTCTGTGTATATACAGTGTGTACTTAATTTGACTCATTCAGGGATTTATTGGTGAAGAATTATCAAAGAAGATTATGTACAGTGCTTTAAGATTAAAATTTGAATTTGTGAAATGGGCCACTGGATTTTAATTGGCTTGAAATATGCTTTCTATATAGTCAAAATGACTATTTTGTGTTATTTTAATGAGATGAAATTGATAAAATGATACAGATTTAAAAAAAAAACTGGAATGAAATGGAAGCCCTCTCAATATATCACGTGTAGTTTACAGTTCATATAGCCTGTAGTAAATGTTCTTTAAAAAAATGAAATTTCTTTCCTTATAAGCTGTCCTACTGATATGCTTTATGGGCCTAAAATAATAAATAAACTTATCTAATAAGTAAGCTGAAAACAGAAAAAAAATTGCATGTTTTTGCTGGGTTTTTTTTTTTGTTTTTTTTTTTTTTTATTACTGGTTTTTTGTAAACAACACACCATGATTTTACATAGATTTTCTATATTAAAAAAAAATCCTTTTATCTGAAAGCACCCCAGCAGTATATTATAAAGAAAATACTTCATGTTAAATAAATTTGGTGATAAGTATTGTAAATTTCTTTTTCTTCAATTATCTTCACCTTCAATCATTTTGTTATACATTCATGTACTATATTCATTTTATTTTGTCATAACTGACCTTTGCCCTATGGAAAGGGCTTATATAGGCATTGTATCTGCTGCATATTCCTATTTATGTATGTATTTTCTATATACACATGAATATTTATTGATTGTATCTAGCTTAACGTCTCGCTCGAGATTTTTCAAGGTGAAGGGCTTCAAAGTTAGACCTATGCTCGGCGTTTACGGCCATTGAGCAGTGAGGGTTCCTTATCGTGCAACACTTACTGTGACACGGGACAACCGTTTTTAAGGTTATCTCCGAAGACCTGTGAAATTCGCACCTGATGCCGAACGTTTGGCGATGGAACTGTCATTACCTGTTTTAACGACTTAGGTATGTCGCGGTCGGTATTTTAACCCCGGACTTCCGCATGCGGGGCGAACGCTCTAACCTTTCGGCCACCGTGGCGGTACATGTATCTGTTGAAATGGGAAAAAATTGAAAATAAGAATTCATATAATTAGGACATGAATACTCCGCCCGATCTGACCTTTCTAATGCAATATGAAAATAATGGACCCATGAGTCACTTTGGCCCATATATAAAAACTTCCCCTACATACATGTATTTGCATGTAAAATTTTGATCCCCTATTCTGACCCCAACCTACCCCCGTGGGCCATTGTTTTTACAAACATGAATCTGTACTATGTCAGAAAGCTGCCATGGAAAATTGAACTTCTCTGGACTAATGTTTTTTGAGAGGATTTTTAAAGATTTTTCCTATATATTTTCATGTAAAAAGCTGATTCCCTATTGTGGCGCTACTCTATCCCAAAGGCCATGAATTTAGCAAACTTGAATCTGCACAATATCAGGAAGCTTCCATATGAATTTGAGCTTTTCTGGCCCAGTGGTTCTTAAGAGGAAGATTTCTAAATGACTCCTCCCTATTGTTGTTGATTTTTTGTAAATATCTCTCATTTGAAGGGGAGATAGCCCTTCATGTAAACAAATTTAAATTCCTTTCATCCAGGGATAATTTCTACCAAGTTTCGATGAAATTAGCCTGCTGGTTCTAGAGAAGAAAAATTCTAAAATTTGTCAGTGTTATTTCACTAT
Organism: Ostrea edulis; assembly: GCF_947568905.1. Classification (NCBI taxonomy): domain Eukaryota; kingdom Metazoa; phylum Mollusca; class Bivalvia; order Ostreida; family Ostreidae; genus Ostrea; species Ostrea edulis. Next base: position 63,349,515 of record NC_079172.1, on the reverse strand, counting down.
TTCTCTATAATTATTTCCACTTCGAGAAGGACATTGTCCCTCATTTGAACAAAGTTGAATCCCCTACATAATAATTATAATGAATAAACACGGACCCCTGGATATACAAGAGGTGAGATCAGGTTCCTAGGAGGAGTAAGCATCCCCTGTTGACCGATCACACCCGCCGTGAGCCCTATATCTTGATCATGTAAAAGGAGTTATCCGTAGTCAAAATCAGTGTACCAAGAACGGCTTAACAATCGCTATTAAACACGTCAGACAGCATTTAACCCAAACATAGGTCGTATTTACAAATTAGATCATTATATCGACCATGGAATTTGCGAAATGCTTACTTTAAACGCGATTGTTTATTGATCCTATCATGATATCCTATTTAGTATGATATGTAAAAACTCTCTGACTAGCGGGATCGGCAAATTAAAAACAACTGAAACGTCAGTCCAGATCTCGATATATTTCCTCAAAAGCCGGTATAGGTACATCTGTAATTATATACATGTAAAACTTATACGGTACCAATTTTGATGCACCAGATGCGCATTTCGACAAATAATGTCTCTTCAGTGATGTTCAACCGAAATGTTTGAAATCCGAAATAACAGTGAAGTTTTAGAGCTATTATAGCCAAAAACAGCGTGCCAAAAAAGTCGAGTCAAATTCGTCTAAGGATAAGAGCTATGCATAAGGGAGATAATACTTAATTTTGAAATACATATATATCTATACATATGATTATATTATCAATCATTCATTCCTGAACATTTGATTTAAAAGTGCTCGAATTAATTTCTTAAAAATAAACAACTGTACTCTATTCAATTTCAAAAGTTCATTCATAGATGCATCATGCTCGGATCTGGGGTGGGGCGGGGGGGGGGGGGGGGGAGGGGAGATTGCAAAGTATATGTACATGTATCATCGAGATTTATGAGTGATTGCATTTGTGCGCTCAGTAATGTGGAAAGAACAAAATTATCGTTGAATGATTTTGTACAAAAGGTTATCAAAGGAATACATACTGGAACAACCTGTTTGATATCTGTTTTATATTCTTCTTTACATTTACAATTCACATAATAGATTACATTGATTGTTTTTGTAACAAATCATTAACATCCGATACTTAACCATAGGTTGGGATTCAATGTAGATGTATTAATATTTATACTTTTCACTTTTTTCCGACAGTGTAAACCTTTGATTATATACTATTACATAAAGTCATTGGCTTAATCACAAAATACATGGGATAAACTGGACTAACAGGCCACCTAGAGGCTATTACAAAGGTGGATGATCTTAAAGGAAAGACAGCTACAAATATTGAGGTCAAGGTCACAAAAGATCGTCCATCTCTAAATCTGTATGCTATCATTATGACATGATTTGGCCAAAAAAATTCCATAGCGACCTTCCATTTTTTTATGCAAATGTAGTTAATTGAATATAAAGTAATATTAGTCTAGTTTGTATGGAATGAGATGAAATTTATAGAAATATGGGGTACTTTCTGAATAATCAACTTAATTGATTTTTCATACAAATTACTTCTTTCCGAATCCCATGATGCAAACAAACTAGACACTTACTCCTTAGATGTATTAAATATGTTAAAGCATCCTTTTCAGATCAAAAACCACAAATCTACAATTTGTTGAATTATCTTCAATTAGATTAAGGTTTGTTCAGTCCATTTCAATATATCTACATGTCCAATGGTTTTGTCTTCGATATCTTTACCGATTGAAATGATAGCCATTTCCGCATGAATGTGAAAAAGATTTGCGTATGAATCTTGCTAAATATAGTATGACTATTCTTATGACTGGGAGTTCCAACAAAAATGAAAAGTAGAATTATAAAACAAAATTAAGCGACCCTGGTGAATGTTGTAGCCCATGGAATTTTTGTTGACTTGTCTGTATTTTGGCTGAGAGGAGTAATCCATGGCTTTTTGTTGGTGCCTCTTGTTAGATCAGGGTACTTCTTTCAGGTCACCTGAGCTAGAAATTCCTCCATTATCATTTTTTTTAAATTCCTTCTCATAATACACGTGACCAATTTCAACCAAATTTATCACAAAGCTTCAAGTTTATTCAAATAAGTGTCATGTTCCTCTCGAAGGTTTAAAGAAATCTCTTTAAAAAGAATGAAGATAATGAACAGTGACTAATCTTACAGGACTATGAACCAGAAATGTCAAAACTTGTTTGGAAGATTCTTTATATAATTAAAAGTCAGAATTATTTAATCTCCCGGGGCCAAGGTAGGTAAAAATAGGGGTTCAACGATTAACATTGGAATATACATACATATAACATCACTGAAAGACAAAGAGAGTGCAATTTGTCAAATTGATATGAAAACACTTTATTACATCCCCTCTCACAGTACAAGATTTGTTTAAACTTCCTCTCCGGTGACCTTGCCCTTTCACCTATTTCATTAAAACTATATTGGAACCAGTGTTTTTATTTATTATCCCATCCCTGGTGTTTCCAGGAGTCCGTATTTTCCTACTCTTCATTTTGAGTTTTTATAGGAATTATTGGATTGGTCATTGTTCGTTATCTTCAACTTTTCATGTGAAAGGCGTCAATTCTGCAAGTTTCATCAAGAAAACTCGGAAAAGAAATGTGACTGAAAGCGAACAAACAAACGCACGTTCTATCCCTGAGGTAATATTTAAAAGTTTGAATTTCATTTTCAAAAATGTCAGTACCAACGAAAAAAATCTGAGCAGCGGAAAGCTAAGTCTTAAAGCATTCAAGGGAAAGTCCGACATCCGATTACCTATATAAAAAATATAGACGGGAAAACAGTACCATACTATAGATAAATACGTCCCATCTAAAGATGGCGTACAAAGAGAGGTCAAATCCTCGGCTTACAGTATTTAGATTAACCATCGGAAACAGAAGGAACTTAATTCTAGTGATCTTTAAATTTCCACAAAAACTATGAAATGGAAACAAATCATTCAATATAAGTGGTAATATTATCTAACATGGTTGTATTTGAAATGCCTCATTTCCTTTAAAGCTTACCTGGCCGTCTCAAGATTTGCAAATAAAGAGTCTTTCATACCTCTCTGGTTAGCATCAATTAGTTTTATGTAACATTTATGTAACATTCATACTAAAGTCAGTCTATATACAATGGTGTTTTTCTTGCCCTAGTTTTTATAAAACGGGAATACTGCACTTCAATATTGACGAAACAATTACCAGGTGAACTGAACAGGCACTCAAGAGCAAATCTTGTATTTATTGATTTTTTTAAAGCGAAATATCTTTTCACTTAGTTGCACAAATATTCTATCGGCAAAGTCAAACTTTTTTTTTATAAAAAGAAGGCTATTTTAAAAACTGTACCGGTGTAGCAGGTCTGGTGTTTGTAGACTTGTACTTGGCGTTGCGTGGGTATGGATAGCATCTTTAAGAGCGCTGTTAACGTGAAATTCTGTGAAATAGAAGACTGTGAATTCCCTCTAAAATGTTTTTGTCATGATTGTTGTATGGGCCTGTGTTTCAGGTGTTCTAAGATTCATTTTAAACGCAGAAATTCTCACAGGATTGTTTTGTACAGAGAGAGAGCAAAAATCAGGAGTAAAGCTTGTGGAAGTCATATGTGTCTCCTAAAGGGACCGTGTAATGAAGTTTGCTGTTTCACTTGTAGAAAAGTAATTTGTGATAGTAGTATTGAAGATCACGAGTTTCATTATACCATGACAACATCGGAACAACTTGTATATTTTGAAAGAATGATCAACTATTTGAGGCTCGTTCGTTCAAAGATCAGGGACATTACAAAATTGAACAAGGAGTTTCCTGTTAATTATGGAAGATCCAAACAATTGAAGTGGAAAATGAAACATGCTTTCCTAACTACAGCAAGATATAACTTACCTCACCTAACTGACATCAAGCGTAGAGGAGAAGAGTACATTCGTCTATGTAGACAAATGCAGGATTCTTTTAGCCTTGGACAAACTTTGTCCAAAAACGTCCCGAATGCAACATTCATAACAGCACCAAATATTAATGTCATTTCGATTGCTAACCCAGCTGGCCGCCCCAAAAAGAATTTCGGACCTCTTTTGATATGCAATATCCGGATTTTCACCAAACCATTTTCAGGTGTAAAACTCTTTGGCAGCAGTGACATCAGCGTTTGGGTACACGAAAAGAACGCTAGAGTTTTAAGCCGCCATGACATCTGTGGGAGTTGTCGCAGTAAATACATTTTAGATATGGTTCCAGAATTCGTCACCTTAGCTCGAGATCATATAGTATACGTAGATAACTCCAAAAATACAGTATACAAACTTTCTTCTAAAGGTACACAAAAACTGGTGCAGGAGTCTGCTAATTGTACACAAAAACTGATGACGGAGTCTGCTAATTGTACACAAAAACTGACGCCGGAGTCTGCTAATTGTACACAAAAACTGGTGACGGAATCTGGTATCATCACGGCTATTTCGTCTTCCTCAAACGACTCTTTGCTGGTCTGTACCTGTAACATGGCCACAGGTAGAGGAGAAATTCGCAAATATGATATCAGTGACGGGAAATTATTGCAGATCCTGGCAAGTAGTAGCGAATTTCCATTTTCCTTTTACGATCTGTTAAATGTGTTTTCCGTCACTGAAAATATTGACGGTAGTGTGTGGTTCTTAGCGCTGCTTGATAGGTCAGAGGTCAGGAGAATCGTCAAAATCAGTAGATGTTTCACTGATCGCAATGATTCATTCGCGGTGGCCCAAGTTCTTGACAACTTGCGGACCATTTGTCCAATGGAGATAACACACAACAGCAGAGGTGACATTTTGATCTTAGACGACAATAAAAAAGAGGTCCATATCGTGAACAAAATTGGGAATCTGACGTGGTCTTGGCCTTTTAGAGGGAATATTGAAAGTATTTGTGTTGATCCCTCAGACAAATTATGGGTAGCCGATTCTGACGGCGATATTAAAGCTTTTGGATGTTATAGATTGTGTAAACCAGTTTCTCGGCAAGGAGTCAAAAATGTTCTAAAGAAATACTCAAAGAATCGTTTCTGGGGTGTGAGTCATGCGAAATCGTTAGCTTCTAGTGTAACGTTTAGCAAACATTTGAAAAAGCACCACAACGAAATATCCTGTGAAATCTGTTCATTTTCATATATGTACCCATCGTTGCTAGCCACGCTTCCTGAGTCCGGAAGTACCAACCTCAAACCGAATTGACGTAGCGTGAACGGAGACAATTAACATGTTTTGCGATGATGGTCCGAGCCCGGTAATTTATCATTTCCAGTATCTTTAGTAACTTGACTCTAATTCAGGAATCAAATGTATCATACCAGATGGAAAACCAACACAGTGCCGTCCTGCTGTCACCGAACGGTTACCAAGAAATGTCACTCAAAAGTCCGCTTTGGTGTATGTGAGTAATCGTCTGTCGGTGAATCCCAGAGTTAGACATATAGGTACGTTCTACATTCAAGTTCCTGATAGTATTTAGAGGTATGGTGCGATCTCAGTGGCGTTTTGCACGACGTGTGTACCATCGATGCACCGAATTACGCTAGGTAAACGCCGGCCTTATCATCTGTTCGACTTCTGGAGAACCGTACCCAGGAGAACTCGTACCCAGGAGAACTCGTACCTAGAAATTTGGGTAAGAGTTCTCCTGGGAAATCGTACCCTGGAGAAGTCGTATCCGAGTACGACTTCTCCAGGAGAACACGTACCCGGGTACGAGTTTTCCAAGAGAAGTCGTACCTATCAATATCTGGGTACGAGTTCTCCTGAAGAAAAACTTTGTCATTTTATCAAATAGAAATGTGGGTACGAGTTTTCGTACAGAAAAAAACCCTGTCATTTCTGTCATAAAAGTCTGGGTACGAGTTTTTCTGGGGAAAAAACATTGTCATTTTATCTGATAAATCTGGGTACGAGTTCTCCTGCAGAAAAAAAAATTTGTCAGTTCTGTAATAAAAAAAAAATGAGTACGAGTTTTTCTGGAGAAAAACTGTCATGTCTGCCAAAAATCTGGGTACGAGTTCTCCTGGTGAAAAACTTCCGTCATTTTGTCATAAAAATCTGGGTACGAGTTCTCCTTTATGTGCCGGAGAATAGAGGTCCGCTATAAAAATGCTATGTCGGAAGTTAAAAATTGGTGTTTAATTGCAATAATTATACTAATTATCGTCTCACGCCAAACCGCAATTCAAATGAGAGAAAAAAACAACAAACAAGTACGATCATTGTATTCACTTTTTTTATTCAATTGAAAATCATGTTCATAGTAAATTATGTATAATGTATGAAATCCTCGATTTTCGCAAGGAGAAATTGTACCCAAATTCCAATACCTAAAATGGTATAATTCTTAATGAGATAAACTCATATCAAAATTTTGATTACTATATAATGACAAACTTTTTTCTCCAGAAGAACTCTTACCAGAATTTATCTAACAAAAAAACCCATAGTTTTTCTCCAGGAGAAAACGTACCCAAATTTCTGGGTACGAGTTTTATTGGGTACGCGTTCTGCTGGATACGAGTTCCAAGCTGATTCTTTGAGTGCAGCAATTTAGCAGAATGAGTAATGCTATCAATTAATGTGTTCAATAATTCAGAATTAAAGACCCATTAATTATTTGAAGAAATCTTTTATTGAATTGTTACGCACATCAATCAATTCAATTCCTGATATCTTCAAATCATTAAAAATATTATAACCCTATCAAAGAATTAAAACTCATCGAGATCACAAGCACCGTACTTAACAATCACATACAGCCTTAACGTCAGCCTTGCATATCAATCTAATTAAAATCAGCTCCTCGATCCGCTCCTCTGTTCCCCTTGTAGCGACATAAACAAAATCAAGGAGCTGATTTTAATCAGATTGCCTTGCATATCAAATCTCATGATTAAAACTTAAAGCCCTATCTCCAGGCTTATTTAAATCAACTAAATCTGAAGCATCGCACAGAATGGTACATTATAGCCTTAGCACCGGTCTCATATATCCACTGAAACTCAGGCATCAAACGTAATAATGAATTATAGCCCTAGTACCGGGTGTATATTTAAACTAAATCTCAAAAACTGTGCATAACACCTTATAATCTTAGCACCGAATTTATATATCACTAAATCACAAACAAAAATTTTTCATATCAACTAAATATCAAACTCCGTACATGATAATAACTTAATAACTTATAGATTTAGCACCAGATTTAAATATCAACTAAATCACAAGTTTTCAGATGATTATTCAATGTAAATCTGAATAATCTACATGGGAATGCTTACTCCTCCTAGGCACCTGATCCCACCTCTGGTGTGTCCAGCGGTCCGTGTTTGCCCAACTATCTATTTTGTATTGCTTATGGGATTGATGAGATTATTCACTGTTCGTTATCTCCACCTTTCATGCATGCCAACATTCGCAACATTAATAGTGAGCGCTTCAAAATGTATTATTGCAACAAGGTAACTATAAATTTGTGTATCATATGACAATGAGTTGGACTGTGATACATTATAGATTTGCATGTTCATCGATTGTCATCGGTTCATCGGTTGTCTGAATTTCTGAAACAACATTTGAATATAACCATTTTTTCTTTATTTCAGATTCTATACATAAATTGCCATTTGCCAGTTTCCATATATGTACAAGAAAAAATACAGTGATGAAAGCTGAGAAAAAGACAGACATTCCTTTTTGATGTTACATATTGTATATATGTATGACAGTTAGGTTATCTATAGCGTAATAACGATAAACATGTGAAGTGTTTGCTAATTTAGAAATGGAAGACATTTTCTGAAAGTGTCATTTAGATGTGTTTGATAGATACCTGTAGTTTTTATACAATACATATTGAAAGAAAGCCTTTTGGGAGGCAAATTTAATGAAGAGGATATGCATATAGATATAGATGACAGAAATATCAAAGAACATTTATTAACTTTCTTGTTATACCCGTACTAAGGACAAATGATCAAAGTAAAAAAATTATCATTTAAGAAATAAAGGGTCAATATCAAGGGTGAATAATTTGTATTAAAGGGAGGTCCTGGACCCTTTCCAAGGAATGATAACTGCAAAATATGATGGGTTATTCAAATCCGCTGTAGATCCACAGGACCAGAAATGAAAAAACTGTGTGAATACCGTTGTATAGGATTTCAAAACATGGAGTGTGAGGACATAGTGGCGCCATCATATAAGAGGTCCATTTATTTATTGTTTGGAAATGGTGTATTTGTAAAATAATTAAGAAATTAATTGTTGCTTGAAGTTAACTTGCTTTCCATATTGGTCTTAATTTCAGAAAGATTTTACATGTTAAAAAATTGTTTTCTGGAAGGCGATAAATCATTAAAGAGGTATGGCGCATTTGCTGACGATACGGCCGACTCAGAAATCTAAATGGAAAACACCGGTTTCCAATAATACACTGGCGTGTTATATTTAAATATAAGGACAGCGTTTTTGATGTTTCGTTAACCAAGATAAATAACTGCCGCAGTTTAGCATTACTGACATTTATACGAGTCGTTCTTTACTTAATAAACCATTTTCCTATTTGGAATGATGAACAGTACAATATTTTCATAGACCTGTGCAACAACCCTTTTACATATGGCATTACTTAACTCACTGTTCTGACATGAGTGCAGCGCCTTTAATAGATGTCATCAGTTCATTTGCCTTTGGTCGATAATTCGAGTGTTTATCTTTGCCTAAATATCATATGACAGTTGCTACATGAGTTTTTATATTTTTCTTTTGAGAAGTCAAACTGTATAACAGTTCTTTTCCTCTCTTGACCTATTTCTACTTATCACATGCTGTCCATTTGTGTCCTTTTTCTTGTAGTATTTGTTAAGCTTTTCGTCAGCCACATTACGGTTTGAAATTCTTGAGCACACAGGAACATGTTAGTGTAAACAAGCGGAACTACAATGATCTCGGAATAAATTCCCCCTTTTTAAGTCGTAACTTGCAAATATTAGAAGTTATGATGAAAATGACTAATATTTGTTATAATATATAAAACACCCCCACCCCCTTCATGAAAACGACCCCCCAAAAAATGAAAAGCAAAAAACAAAATAGATTTTGGAAAAGTATTGGACTTGAACTTGGAATGTACGGTTCAAGTGTAAGATTACCGAGCACCTAAACCACTAGGCCACGCAGGCATGTAAGTTTAAAGGTTTAACGTTTGACAGGCTGCTAAATCTCAAGGTAAATTTTGAGAACAATTTTTTCATATTTTATCGATTTTCAACAAGAGGACCACCATAAACCAAATTTCCTCAAACGAACTTATGTACAATCATAATCGAGTAAAAATATTTCAGTGTTTTATTTCTGGTTTAAGGTGGCCTTTTGCAACAGTTTGCATTTTTTATGCCCATTACGTTACATCTACTATATACTCTATATAATCACGGTGATGTCTATGCTTATCAAATAAAGATACCGATATCTTTATTAAGTAATTTGGGTAAACACAAGTATAAACTGACATTGTATAGCAGAATATTTGTAAAAAATGATATTCAAGAAAAAGGTATTTATGTAGGCGAAATTGCATACCAAGTGCGCTATACCCCTTTGTTCAAGTCTCTTAGAAGAGAAATTTTAAAAAAAAAGTTACATTGGGGACCAGATCCATATAATTACAAACATCAACAGAACACGGTGTATACTACAAAGAATTATACTTAGGCACATAGAACCTGGGATGGGAGGGGGTTAACCACCCTCCCCATTTAGGTGACAAATGTGCCTTCCATGTAAAATAATAAAATGGACAATATAATCAAAACTTAACATGAAATCAACAAACCAAGTTGCTTTATACCGAAAAGAGTAGCATTGTGTGGTTTTTAGTTCACCTGAGCTAAAAGCTCGAGTGAGGATTTCTGATCACTCGGTCCCCTGGGGATCCGGGTTAGAATAAGTCCCAAGTACCCCTTGTTTGTCATAAAAAGCGACTAAATGGGCTGTCCTTCGGACGAGACCGATAAAACCGAGGTCCCGTGTCACAGCAGGTGTGGCACGATAAAGAACCTTCCCTGCTCAAAGCCATAAGCGCCGAGCATAGGCTAAAATTTTACAGCCCTTCATCGTCTCCATGTGAATGAAATATTCTCGAGAGGGACATTAAACAATCTTCAATCAACCAGATCACTCGTCCGTTTGTCTCTAAACTTTGCACATTTTCGACTTATTCTCTAAAACCACGGGACCAATTTCAACCAAACTTGGCAAAAATCATCCCTGGGTGAAAGGCTTTCCAATTTTTTTTCAAATGAAGGGACATGCCCCGTCAAAGGGGAGATAATCGCAAAAATAAGGTGGGGTCATTTAAAACTCTTCTTAAGAACCACTTGATCGGAATAGCTGAAATCTACATGGAAGCTTCCTGACATAGTGTAGATTCAAGTTTGTTAAAACCATGGCCCCCGGAGTAGGTTAGGACTACAATAGGGGATTAAAATTTTACATACAAATATATCGGGAAAATCTTCTTCTCAAGGACCATTGGGCCAAAGAAGTTTACATTTACATGAAATCTTCCTGACATAGTGCAGTTTCAAGTTTGTAAAAATTATGCTCCGCGGGGTAGGTTGGGGCCACAATAGGGATCAAAGTTTTACATGCGAATATATATAGGAAAAATATTTTTTAAATATGGGCCAAGGTGATTCAGATGAGCGATCCACTGAATCACGCAGTAGTCCATATATTAAAATTAACGTACAGTTGAAGTTGAAAATAATACCAGTGAAGTCGTTTCGATTTTTTGAATTTACAAAAAATAAAAAAAATGCCCTGTGAAACGAAATTTCAAAGCTACAGTTTTATAGAGAAAAACTCCAAGAACATGTTCATGCTATTTCGTTTCACGGAGGTAGCTTTTTTAAATTCGGGGATACCCCTTCATTTTAACGCTAGAAATCATAAATCGCTTATTGCTTGATTTAAACTCAAAATATTTTGGCTAATTTTTCTCAATACATGTTTTTTAAACTTATTTTCAAAAATTATTGAATCAAGACATACGTTCCAATTGGTGTTATCATATATTTGAAGAACTTAAATTTTTCGATCTTTCATGCAACACCTATAGGGAAATTAACATGAGACGTGCAACATCTTCTTTCTACGTTTGCCTTACATATAGATATTAAAATGTTAAATTTTAAATATCCACATCGTGTACAGTGAAAAAGAATAGGCCTACATCAATTATATTTTTCTTAATACGAATGGACGTTTTATCTGATTCTAAAGTGAAATTGTGTTGATCTGAATTTAATCATCTCTCTCTCTCTCTCTCTCTCTCTCTCTCTCTCTCTCTCTCTCTCTTTTCTTCTTCCAATTTTGGGCCCAGAAGGCATAACAACAAGACAGCTTATAAAGATGGAAACTTTTAAAACAGCCTTGTAAGGTAGCTCACTACACTAAAGCTTATCCTCTGTATGACACCACGTCACGAGATGGCGATCTAAATGTTTTGTGAAATTATTTGTATCGATCGATTTGTTTGTATAATATCATAGTTCAGTGGTTAAAGCAGTGGGCTGGTGAACCGCAGATCTTAAATTCAAAATCACCAAAGTCTTTTGTTCATATGTGCTGAAATAATTTTTTTGAAAATCATGTTTTTATCCAAATATGTATATGTTTTGCCTTTTCTGGCCATATATGCTTATTGTATATCATCATAACTTTCATAATTAAATCAATTCGTACTGATTTGAGAAACTATTTCTGTGTGTAGTGAGCCACCTTAAATTTTACCACACGTTTGCAACTGTGATGTCATGCCGTGAACACGGTTCACATCTAAAGCGATGACATTGGAATTGATATACTCAGCTGACTGGAGCTTCTGTACAACGTTAATTTAAGTAAAACGAAAACCCTACATTCTCGGATTTCTAATTTAATGTAGACTCCAAACGACACATTATTTTCAATGTTCAACTCTTGGACGTTTTATTGCTTAGAATTGCGGATCTGTAGTAACCTTGTGGTTAGAATTGCGGATCTGTAGTAACCTTGTGGTTAGAATTGCGGATCTGTGGTAACCTTGTGGTTAGAATTGCGGATCTGTAGTAACCTTGTGGTTAGAATTGCGGATCTGTGGTAACCTTGTGGTTAGAATTGCGGATCTGTAGTAACCTTGTGGTTAGAATTGCGGATCTGTAGTAACCTTGTGGTTAGAATTGCGGATCTGTAGTAACCTTGTGGTATCCCGGATGGATTTCAGTCTTCAGTTTCAATTCCTGTGTAGACTTTTTTGAAATCGTAGTTCATATGAATTTTTTTCAACATCGCGTGTTTTTTGTAATATCATTCAGAGCATCATCAGCTATCTGAATAATCAGTTTGACATTATTCTAGCAAAGGTATTTTCTTGTTTCCTTCCACATTCTGTGTTTGTTTTGCTTACATTATTTATAGGCAGTCATGCCGTGTTCTCATTCTATCTTATTTCGATGAGATTACCATTATCATTTTACCTTACATCAATATCATATGTCTTCAAACTTTCTATTATATCCTTATATATCCTAAACTCTCTCTTGTCTCATTACAAAAATAAAAGTTAACTAGTTCTAATTGTAACGGGGACCGTTACATATGTTCCCCAAACCTCCCCCAATTAAAAAGTGATGTCCTTGTGAATCTATAGCAAAAAATCATTTCATTTTAGCCTTTAATTACATGTAGTATGTTCAATATGGTTATTTTAGTACCAAGAAATGAAAGAAAGCGTTGCACGTGCATACATGAGCACGCGTGTATGATTCCGAATTTTTGTTGATGTCGTTCCACAGGCATTTGTATCATATACTCACAATATGAATTTCATAACGTTTCCACCAAATATAAGGAAGTTATAGCGATTTTAAAATCGTCCAATCAGAATTCAGCCCACGTGCATGCACGTGCTGAGCAGTAACTCTAACCACAGCAATTTGTAAGGAGTCCGAAGACACATCTAAACCCCTAATATCAATAGAATTTGATGAAAAACAAAAACGTTATCGTCCTTTAAAAATTGAACATTTGAAAAAAGTTGCACGCGCATGCGCGTTCGAATGGGCGTGTGCGTTGGCATTTTTTGTTACACCAACATATAGATACACATATTGTCTACGTATGCTGTGAATATCATCTCATTCGCTTCATAAATAAGATAGTTACAAACGTTTTAGCATTATCCAATCAAAATGAAGCGCACGTGCATGCGCGTGCAAATTGGTAATTTTGACCATGTAAATCAGTTAAGGGTCTCAATATCTACCTATGATATGAATTTCAAGCCATTTCAATGAACAACAAAAAAGTTAGACTGATTCCAAAGTTAGCGTACAAATTTTGTAATGCGCGTGCACGCGCATGCGTGCGCGTGCTGGCAAAATAACTATTATTTTTCATATGTACAAATGATATACTATCATCCTATTTAGGTTTTATATCGCTTCCTTCAATATTCTGATTTTCCATTTTTTGTACCAAAATTGCAATGCACGTGCGCGCGCGTGCATACAAAATGACTATCACTATGCACATCTACAAACGCTATACTATAATCCTGGAAAGTTTCATATCGATCCCTTTTGTAGTTTCTGAGAACACTACCGGACAAAAAAGTACCGGAGAAAAAGAATAATAATAATAATAAGAAGAAACAGAGTAAAAACAATATGTTCCCAAACTTTGTTTGGGGAACATAATAAGAAACAGAGTAAAAACAATATGTTCCCAAACTTTGTTTGGGGAACATAACTAGTTCTAATTGTAACGGGGACCGTTACAGATGTTCCCCAAACCTCCCTCAATTAAAAAGTGATGTTCTTGTGAATCTATAGGAAAAAATCATTTTATTCTAGCCTTTAATTACATGTAGTACGTTCAATATGGTCATTTCAGTACCAAGAAATGAAAGAAAGCGTTGCACGTGCATACACGCGCACGCGTGTATGATTCCGAATTTCTGTTGATGTCGTTCAACAGGCATTTGTATCATATACCCACAGTATGAATTTCATAACGTTTCCACCAAATATAAGGAAGCTATAGCGATTTTAAAATCGTCCAATCAGAAATCAGCACACGTGCATGCATGTGCTGAGCAGTCATTCTAACCACAGCAATTTGTAAGGAGTACCAAGATACATCTAAACCCCTAATATGAATAGAATTTGATGAAAAACAAAAAAGTTATCGTCCTTTAAAAATTGAACATTTAAAAAACGTCTCACGCGCATGCGCGTGTGCGTTGGCATTTTTTGTTACACCAACATATAGATACACATATTGTCTACATATGCTGTGAATATCATCTCATTCGCTTCATAAATAATATAGTTACATACGTTTTAGCATTATCCAATCAAAATGAAGCGAACGTGCATGCGCGTGCAAATTGGTAATTTTGACCATGTAAATCAGTTAAGGGTCTCAATATCTACCTATGATATGAATTTCAAGCCATTTCAATGAACAACAAAAAAGTTAGACTGATTCCAAAGTTAGCGTACAAATTTTGTAATGCGCGTGCACGCGTATGCGTGCGCGTGCTGGCAAAATAACTATTATTTTTCATATGTACAAATGATATACTATCATCCTATTGAGGTTTTATATCGCTTCCTTCAATATTCTGATTTTCCATTTTTTGTACCAAAATTGCAATGCACGTGCGCGCGCGTGCATGCACGTGCAAACAAAATGACTATCACTATGCACATCTACAAACGCTATACTATCATCCTGGAAAGTTTCATATCGATCCCTTTTGTAGTTTCTGAGAACACTACCGGACAAAAAAGTACCGGAGAAAAAGAATAATAATAATAATGATAATAATAATAATAACTAGAAACTCATTACTAGTAATGAGTAGGTCTTCCGTTAGATCACTTCCGGTAAAGAGCTTTCTGTTCCTACGAAAACCATTTAAATATATCAGAA
This sequence comes from Ostrea edulis, assembly GCF_947568905.1. Classification (NCBI taxonomy): domain Eukaryota; kingdom Metazoa; phylum Mollusca; class Bivalvia; order Ostreida; family Ostreidae; genus Ostrea; species Ostrea edulis. The sequence continues at coordinate 63,334,490 of NC_079172.1, read as the reverse complement.
AATGTGCCTTAACAATGAATGAGAAATGTATTATCGAATTTTTTACTCATTTCTCGTAACTTCCGGTGATGACCGGAAGTACTTTTATGATGCGTTTTCCTATAAATGACAGCGACTCTTTACTGTCTATATTCCCTGAAAATTTCACGTCTCTATCTCAAAGAGTTCTCAACAAAAAGAAGTAGACTAAAGAAAGAAAAAAGTAGTAGGTTACTACCGACCGGAAGTCAATTTTGAAAAACAAAATGATCCAAACTCTAGAAGTTGATACTTTTATTATGACATGTGAAAATCATATGAAAGACTTAAAATATACGCGAGATTTATGGTGACAAAGAAATGAAAAGTAAAAATGTATTTTATCAAGAAACCGGAAGTAGTTGTTTTGACTACCAACGGAGTCAATATTCTTTTGACACTTTCAAAGAGACTTAACAAACTAGTATAGGTTTCAATTTACAAGAAAAAGTTTGAAATTTGCGATTCTTTCAATCACTTCCGGTGACGACAGGAAGTGACGGTCGACATGTTCAACCCTCTACTGCACGACTGCAAACGGAGATTTATAATTCCTGAATAATTGATGAACCTATATGTTACCTTTTCCAAGAAAAATGCTGAACAAAATTCCTTTTGAGAAACAGAAAATCGCCCATATTTTCCGACCAGAAGTGAATTTTGTAAAAACAAAAATAGTTATAGGAAGGTCCTTTCATAAGACATTATTCCTGAAAATTTCAAGAAAATCTATCCACCATCTCTGAGAAATCACTCGAAGAAATCGGAAAATCGACATTTTTCAAATACTTCCGGTATAGACCGTAAGTGACGGACGAAAAAATTGAATGTATGTGTACAATGGACTAATGTTAGTTGATCAACTCTACAAGTTTCAAGCGTCTATCTATATTCATTATTGAGAAACTGAAAAAACAAGGTTTGAATATGTCCACCCCATATCTCACGACCGGAAGTGAATTTTAGAAAAATATTTAAATTTACACTAGACATTTATAATGTCTATAACATATGTAAAATTCAAATCATTAACTTGTTTTATGACCGAGATTTATGGCACTGATAAATGAGAGAATGAATAGTTTTTCTTTCATATAACCGGAAGTTGGAGATTCAACTTCCGGTGGGGTCAATAGTTTTTGAGAATTAGAACGAGACCTAATAAACCGATATAGGTTTCAATTTGAAAAAAAAAAGTTTGAAATTCATGATTAATTAATCACTTCCGGTGACGACCGGAAGTGACGGCCGACATTCTTACCCCCCTACTGCACCCCTACAAAGTGAGATTTATTAACTCTGAAATTTTGGTGACTCTATCTTTTACCGTTTCTGAGTAAAACGATTGACAACGAAAACAGCTCATAAGCCGTATTTGCCGACCGGAAGTGAAATTTACAAAAATATTTGACGTTACTCTAGACATTTGTAGTGACTATAATATATGTAAAACTCAACTCATTAACTAGTTTCATGACCGAGATTTATGGCACTGAAAAATGAGAGAATGAATAGTTTTTCTTTGATATAACCGGAAGTTGGAGATTCAACTTCCGGTGGGGTCAACATTTTTTGAGAATTAGAACGAGATATAGTAAACCAAAGTAGGTTTCAATTTGAAAGAAAAAAGTTTGAAATTGATGATTTATTTGATCACTTCCGGTGACGACCGGAAGTAACGGCGAAAAAAAATATTACGTGCATGCACCATAGAGAAAATAGATCTATTATCCTTGAAAGTTTCATTCGATTATCTTTAGTGGTTTTCAAGTTTACCCCCGGACAAAGTTTCTTTCAAAAACCGGAAAATCGGACGTATCTGACGAACGGAAGTGAATTTTGAAAAAATGAAAAACATGCCTCGAGGTACCATCGTTCCCTATAACCTGTGAAAGTTTCAGGAAAATCCATCCAACGGTCTCGGAGACAAAAGGGAAAAAAAATAATAATAATAATAACTAGACACGATCTCGTTGCGAGCAACGAGTAGGTCTTCCGTCCGATTTGTTGATGCACTCGGAGTTAAAAAAAAAAAGAAAACACAAATGAGTCCCAATTTAGTTTCCGACTTTAAGACACTTTAGATATAATCAATTTTTCATATCATAAGCTTCTGAAGCAAAGTTGCGGTGAAATTCGTTTGAAATTCGACTCTCCAGGCGAGCCATAAGGCCCGCGAGCCTATTTCTTGATGTCATTTGCTAGCCCTCTATAGACTCAACAACTTTAGTTCTATATGTCTTTACAAAATATTTACCTGTAAAAAGTTATTGAGATCGACCGATATCGACAAAAAATCGACTCTACAGGCGAGCCATTAGGACCATAAGACTATTTCTTGATATCAATCGATAGATCTCGATAAGCTGAACAACTTTTGTTCAATATGTCCTTACAAAATATTTACCAGTTACAAGTTTTTGAAATCGACTGATATCGACAAAAATCGACTCTACAGGCGAGCCATGGGGCCCACAGACCCATTTTTTGATATTGATCGATAGGTTATGACACATTGAACAACATTTGTTCAATAATGCTTTTCAAAAAATATGTCGTTTTAAAGATATGAGGCGTCAAATATTTACGATTTTGGCCCTTAAAATCTCTAATTACGTAACATATGACCTACTTTTTGATTTGATAAGATCAAGCTCGTTGAGATGAACATTTCCGCTTCTACAACTTATTATAAAATATTAATAGTTTCTGAGATATTCTCAAAAACATTTGGACCCTTCTGAACCCCTAATTTAAAGGGCCAGCCCGTTTTGCTTGATATCGTAAGAAAGGCCTTGTCATTTTAAACATTTTTTGCTCAACAAGTATTTAGAAATTCTTTACCGTTCTCGAGTTATCTCTACAAGAAATATTTAGGGGCCAAACTGTAGCTCCCTAACGGGGCCACATAGGGAAAAAACGAAATGTACATATTGTTTAGATTATCATTCTGAACAACTTTTGTTCAATAATGCTTTTCAAAATATTTGTCGTTTTCAAGATATGAGGCGTCAATTATTTATGATTTTGGCCCTTAAAATCCCTTATTACGTAACATATGACCTACTTTTTGATTTGATAAGAACAAGCTCGTTTAGATGAACATTTCCGCTTCAATGACTTATTACAAAATATTAATAGTTTCTGAGATATTCTCATAAACCTTTGGACCCTTCTGGGCCCCTAATTTAAAGGGTCAGCCCCTTTTGCTTGATATCGTAAGATAGGGCATGACATTTCAAACATTTTTTGTTCAACAAGTATTTAGAAATTCTTTACCGTTCTCGAGTTATTTCTAGAAGTAATTTTTAGGGGCCAAACTGTAGCTCCCTAACGGGGCCACATAGGGTAAAAACGAAATATGCATATTGTTCAGATCATCATTCTGAACAACTTTTGTTCTTTATTGCTTTTCAAAATATTTGTCGTTTTCGAGATACAAGGGGTAAAAAAATTATGGTTTTGGCCCTTAAAATCCCTTATTACGTAACATATGACCTCAATTTTTATATGAATAGATTTAGATTGTTGAGATGAACATTTTTTGTTCTTTGACTTATACCAAAATATGAACGATTTTTGAGATATTTGATCTAGACTTTGAGCCCTTCTAGATCCCTAATTGAAGAGGCTAGCCCCTAAATTTTGATATTTTCGAAAAGATCTCGTAAATGTGCACAACTTTTGTTCTACATGTCTTAACAAAATATTTGCAAGAAAAAAGATATTGGAGATCAAAGGTCAAAAATCGTCGAAATCGACGAAAAATTTTGGCATCCATTTTTTCAGGTCCAGGCGAGCTTTTAGGCAAATCGCCTCCGGTAAAATCGAATCCCCCCACAAATCTTCTAAAATGTTTACTCTATCTTGTGTAGAAATTTCAAGACTCTAGCTTCAAAACTAACGGAGGAGATGTGTGGACAACAAGGCCCTTCAAAAAGTCACTAAAAGAGAGATAACTCCTGACCGGAAGTGACGTCAAGCACGAAATTTTGCAAGCAAAGTCTCGTCACCAAAAGACATCTTTCCTGAAAATTTGGTGAAAATCGATCGAGAAATGGCTGAGAAAAACGCGTGTACTACCAAGGAAAATAATAATAATAACTAGACACGATCTCGTTGCGAGCAACGAGTAGGTCTTCCGTCCGATTTGTTGATGCACTCGGAGTTAAAAAAAAAAAAAAAAAGACAAATGAGTCCCAATTTAGTTTCCGACTTTAAGACACTTTAGATATAATCAATTTTTCATATCATAAGCTTCTGAAGCAAAGTTGCGGTGAAATTCGTTTGAAATTCGACTCTCCAGGCGAGCCATAAGGCCCGCTGGCCTATTTCTTGATGTCATTTGTTAGCCCTCTATAGACTCAACAACTTTAGTTCTATATGTCTTTACAAAATATTTACCTGTGAAAAGTTATTGAGATCGACCGATATCGACAAAAAATCGACTCTACAGGCGAGCCATTAGGACCATAGGCCTATTTCTTGATATCTATCGATAGATCTCGATAAACTGAACAACTTTTGTTCAATATGTCCTTACAAAATATTTACCAGTTACAAGTTTTTGAAATCGACTGATATCGACAAAAATCGACTCTACAGGCGAGCCATGAGGCCCACAGACCCATTTTTTGATATTGATCGATAGGTTATGACACATTGAACAACTTTTGTTCAATAATGCTTTTCAAAAAATATGTCGTTTTATAGATATGAGGCGTCAAATATTTACGATTTTGGCCCTTAAAATCTCTAATTACGTAACATATGACCTACTTTTTGATTTGATAAGATCAAGCTCGTTGAGATGAACATTTCCGCTTTTACAACTTATTATAAAATATTAATAGTTTCTGAGATATTCTCAAAAACATTTGGACCCTTCTGAACCCCTAATTTAAAGGGCCAGCCCGTTTTGCTTGATATCGTAAGAAAGGCCTGGTCATTTTAAACATTTTTTGCTCAACAAGTATTTAGAAATTCTTTACCGTTCTCGAGTTATCTCTACAAGAAATATTTAGGGGCCAAACTGTAGCTCCCTAACGGGGCCACATAGGGAAAAAACGAAATGTACATATTGTTTAGATTATCATTCTGAACAACTTTTGTTCAATAATGCTTTTCAAAATATTTGTCGTTTTCAAGATATGAGGTGTCAATTATTTATGATTTTGGCCCTTAAAATCCCTTATTACGTAACATATGACCTACTTTTTGATTTGATAAGAACAAGCTCGTTTAGATGAACATTTCCGCTTCAATGACTTATTACAAAATATTAATAGTTTCTGAGATATTCTCATAAACCTTTGGACCCTTCTGGGCCCCTAATTTAAAGGGTCAGCCCCTTTTGCTTGATATCGTAAGAAAGGTCATGATATTTCAAACATTTTTTGTTCAACAAGTATTTAGAAATTCTTTACCGTTCTCGAGTTATTTCTAGAAGTAATTTTTAGGGGCCAAACTGTAGCTCCCTAACGGGGCCACATAGGGTAAAAACGAAATATGCATATTGTTCAGATCATCATTCTGAACAACTTTTGTTCTTTATTGCTTTTCAAAATATTTGTCGTTTTCGAGATACAAGGGGTAAAAAATTTATGGTTTTGGCCCTTAAAATCCCTTATTACGTAACATATGACCTCAATTTTTATCTGAATAGATTTGGATTGTTGAGATGAACATTTTTTGTTCTTTGACTTATACCAAAATATTAACGATTTTTGAGATATTTGATCTAGACTTTGAGCCCTTCTAGATCCCTAATTGAAGGGGCTAGCCCCTAAATCTTGATATTTTCGAAAAGATCTCGTAAATGTGCACAACTTTTGTTGTACATGTCTTAACAAAATATTTGCAAGAAAAAAGATATTGGAGATCAAAGGTCAAAAATCGCCGAAATCGGCGAACAATTTTGGCATCCATTTTTTCAGGTCCAGGCGAGCGTTTAGGCAAATCGCCTCCGGTGAAATCGAATCCCCCACAAATCTTCTAAAATGTTTACTCTATCTTGTGTAGAAATTTCAAGACTCTAGTTTCAAAACTAACGGAGGAGATGTGTGGACAACAAGGCCCTTCAAAAAGTCACTAAAAGAGAGATAACTCCTGACCGGAAGTGACGTCAAGCACGAAATTTTGCAAGCAAAGTCTTGTCACCAGAAGACATCTTTCCTGAAAATTTCGTGAAAATCGATCGAGAAATGGCTGAGAAAAACGCGTGTACTACCAAGGAAAATAATAATAATAATAATAATAATAATAATAATGAAGAAGAAGAACGCGAACAATAATAGTAAGGTCTTCCGCAGGAGACGGAAGACCTTAATGAAGAAGAAGAACGCGAACAATAATAGTAAGGTCTTCCGCAGGAGACGGAAGACCTTAATAAACAGTAGAACCACTAGAAGGTCTTCCGTTGGAAACGGAAGACCTTAATAATAATAATAAGAAACAGAGTAAAAACAATATGTTCCCAAACTTTGTTTGGGGAACATAACTAGACACTCATTACTAGTAATGAGTAGGTCTTCCGTTAGACCACTTCCGGTAAAGAGCTTTCTATTCCTACGAAAACCATTTAAATGTATCAGAAAATGTGCCTTAACAATGAATGAGAAATGTATTGTCGAATTTTTTATTCCTTTCTCGTAACTTTCGGTGACGACCAGAAGTACTATTCAGATGCGTTTTCCTATAAATGACAGCAACTCTTTACTGTCTATATTCCCTGAAAATTTCACGTCTCTATCTGAAAGAGTTCTCAAGAAAAAGAAGTAGACTAAAGAAAGAAAAAGTAGTAGGTTACTACCGACCGGAAGTTAATTTTGAAAACAAAATTATCAAAACTTTAGAAGTTCATACTTTTATTAAGACATGTGAAAATCATATGAAAGACTTCAAATATAAGCGAGATTTATGGGGACAAAGAGACGAAAAGTAAAAAGATATCTTATCAAGAAACCGGAAGTAGTCGTTTTGACTACCGACAGAGTCAATATTCTTTTGACACTTTGAAAGAGAGTTAATAAACTAGTATAAGTTTCAATTTAACGGAAAAAGTTTGGAATTTGCGATTCTTTCCATCACTTCCGGTGACGACAGGAAGTGACGGTCGACATGTTCAACCCCCTACTGCACGCCTACAAACGGAGATTGATCATTCCTGAATATATGATGAACCTATATTTTACCTTTTCCAAGAAAAGTGCTGGACAAAATTCCTTTTGAGAAACAGAAAATCGGCCCTATTTTCCGACCGGAAGTGAATTTTGTAAAACAAAAATACCTACAGCAAGGTCATTTCATCAGACATTATTCCTGAAAATTTCAAGAAAATATAGCCAGCCATCTCTGAGAAATCACTAGAAGAAATTGGAAAATCGACATTTTTTCAAATACTTCCGGTATAGACCGGAAGTGACGGACGAAGAAATTGAATGCATGTGTACAATGGACTAATGCTAGTTGATCAACTCTACAAGTTTCAAACGTCTATCTATATTCATTATTGAGAAACTGAAAAAACAAGGTTTGAATATGTCCACCCCATATCTCACGACCGGAAGTGAATTTTACAAAAATATTTAAATGTAATCTAGACAATTATATTGTCTCTAACATACGTAAAATTCAAATCATTAACTTGTTTTATGACGGAGATTTATGGCACTGAAAAATGAGAGAATGAATAATCTTTCTTTGATATAACCGGAAGTTGGAGTTTCAACTTCCGGTGGGGTCTACATTTTTTGAAAATTACAACAAGACCTAGTAAACTGATATAGGTTTCAGTTTGAAAGAAAAAAGTTTGAAATTTATGATTCATCAATCACTTCCGGTGACGACCGGAAGTGACGGCCAACATTCTTAACCCCCTACTGCACGCCTACAAAGTGAGATCTATCAAGTCTGAAAATTTGGTGACTCTATCTTTTACCGTTTCTGAGTAAAACGATTGACAACGAAAACAGCTAATAAGCCGTATTTGCCGACCGGAAGTAAATTTTACAAAAATATTTGACGTTACTCTAGACATTTATAGTGACTATAATGTATGTAAAACTCAACTCATTAACTAGTTTCATGACCGAGATTTATGGCACTGAAAAATGAGATAATGAATAATCTTTATTTGATATAACTGGAAGTTAAAGATTCAACTTCCGGTGGGGTCAACATTTTTTGAGAATTAGAACGAGATATAGTAAACCGAAATAGGTTTCAATTTGAAAGAAAAAAGTTTGAAATTCATGATTCCTTTAATCACTTCCGGTGACGACCGGAAGTGACGGCCGACATTCTTAACCCCCTACTGCACGCCTACGAAGTGAGATCTATTCACTCTGAAAATTTGGTGACTCCATCTTCTACCGTTTCTGAGAAAAACGCTGGACAAGATATCTTGTAAAAAGACGAAAATTGGACATATTTTGCGACCGGAAGTGAATTTTGAAAAAATGAAAAAAATACCTCGAGGTACCTTCGTTGTCTATAACCTGTGAAAGTTTCAGGAAAATCCATCCAACGGTCTAGGAGACGAAAGGGAAAAAAAAAATAATAACTAGACACGATCTCGTTGCGAGCAACGAGTAGGTCTTCCGTCCGATTTGTTGATGCACTCGGAGTTAAAAAAAAAAAAAAAGACAAATGAGTCCCAATTTAGTTTCCGACTTTAAGACACTTTAGATATAATCAATTTTTCATATCATAAGCTTCTGAAGCAAAGTTGCGGTGAAATTCGTTTGAAATTCGACTCTCCAGGCGAGCCATAAGGCCCGCGGGCCTATTTCTTGACGTCATTTGTTAGCCCTCTATAGACTCAACAACTTTAGTTCTATATGTCTTTACAAAATATTTACCTGTAAAAAGTTATTGAGATCGACCGATATCGACAAAAAATCGACTCTACAGGCGAGCCATTAGGACCATAGGCCTATTTCTTGATATCAATCGATAGATCTCGATAAACTGAACAACTTTTGTTCAATATGTCCTTACAAAATATTTACCAGTTACAAGTCTTTGAAATCGACTGATATCGACAAAAATCGACTCTACAGGCGAGCCATGAGGCCCACAGACCCATTTTTTGATATTGATCGATAGGTTATGACACATTGAACAACTTTTGTTCAATAATGCTTTTCAAAAAATATGTCGTTTTATAGATATGAGGCGTCAAATATTTACGATTTTGGCCCTTAAAATCTCTAATTACGTAACATATGACCTACTTTTTGATTTGATAAGATCAAGCTCGTTGAGATGAACATTTCCGCTTCTACAACTTATTATAAAATATTAATAGTTTCTGAGATATTCTCAAAAACATTTGGACCCTTCTGAACCCCTAATTTAAAGGGCCAGCCCGTTTTGCTTGATATCGTAAGAAAGGCCTTGTCATTTTAAACATTTTTTGCTCAACAAGTATTTAGAAATTCTTTACCGTTCTCGAGTTATCTCTACAAGAAATATTTAGGGGCCAAACTGTAGCTTCCTAACGGGGCCACATAGGGAAAAAACGAAATGTACATATTGTTTAGATTATCATTCTGAACAACTTTTGTTCAATAATGCTTTTCAAAATATTTGTCGTTTTCAAGATATGAGGCGTCAATTATTTATGATTTTGGCCCTTAAAATCCCTTATTACGTAACATATGACCTACTTTTTGATTTGATAAGAACAAGCTCGTTTAGATGAACATTTCCGCTTCAATGACTTATTACAAAATATTAATAGTTTCTGAGATATTCTCATAAACCTTTGGACCCTTCTGGGCCCCTAACTGAAAGGGTCAGCCCCTTTTGCTTGATATCGTAAGAAAGGTCATGATATTTCAAACATTTTTTGTTCAACAAGTATTTAGAAATTCTTTACCGTTCTCGAGTTATTTCTAGAAGTAATTTTTAGGGGCCAAACTGTAGCTCCCTAACGGGGCCACATAGGGTAAAAACGAAATATGCATATTGTTCAGATCATCATTCTGAACAACTTTTGTTCTTTATTGCTTTAATATTTGTCGTTTTCGAGATACAAGGGGTAACAAATTTATGGTTTTGGCCCTTAAAATCCCTTATTACGTAACATATGACCTAAATTTTTATATGAATAGATTTAGATTGTTGAGATGAACATTTTTTGTTCTTTGACTTATACCAAAATATGAACGATTTTTGAGATATTTGATCTAGACTTTGAGCCCTTCTAGATCCCTAATTTAAGGGGCTAGCCCCTAAATCTTGATATTTTCGAAAAGATCTTGTAAATGTGCACAACTTTTGTTCTATATGTCTTAACAAAATATTTGCAAGAAAAAAGATATTGGAGATCAAAGGTCAAAAATCGCCGAAATCGGCGAACAATTTTGGCATCCATTTTTTCAGGTCCAGGCGAGCCTTTAGGCAAATCGCCTCCGGTAAAATCGAATCCCCCACAAATCTTCTAAAATGTTTACTCTATCTTGTGTAGAAATTTCAAGACTCTAGCTTCAAAACTAACGGAGGAGATGTGTGGACAACAAGGCCCTTCAAAAAGTCACTAAAAGAGAGATAACTCCTGACCGGAAGTGACGTCATGCACGAAATTTTGCAAGCAAAGTCTCGTCACCAAAAGACATCTTTCCTGAAAATTTCGTGAAAATCGATCGAAAAATGGCTGAGAAAAACGCATGTACTACCAAGGAAAATAATAATAATAAATAATGAAGAAGAACGCGAACAATAATAGTAAGGTCTTCCGCCAATCTAATTAAAATTAGATGTTTGATCCGCTCGCGTACTCGCATACATAACATCTAACAACATCCCATGGAGGGTCACGTCAGAGGTCAAATTCAATTGACCAATGAAATCACATCTGGCAAACTCTTTAAATGCTCGTCGAAGGGAATAAGTCTAGAGTGGTTCCGAATGTAAAAAAAAAAAAAAACGTGATCCGAACCAAGACAATGGCGGCGCGCATTACGCCTGTCAAATGCTATTCGTTTGGAAACATTTGTGTTGTGTGCGGGTTTTCGTTTGTTACAAAGTTTGTAGATGAATTAGGCAGCATAAAAGTTCAAAAGTGTTTGGATAAAAAATTAAGATTAACACGTGAAAGATTGGAAACGTTACTGAACGTGTGTGATGTGAAGAAAGAGACTTGTTTTCCTGGTGACGCGGGTGTATGTCAGAAATGTTTTCGGGCCATGGACAGGGTGCGCAAATTGGAAAAAGAGGCGATGGAGGCAAGGGAGAGATTTACAAGTAACATACGATCAACCATGTCAAGGTTAGTGTATAATAAGGAGAGTTATTGCTTAAATGTCACATGATGTGAAGCCTGAACACCGGTATCAACAGCTGATCAATGTTAAGATCAGATGTAGCAAGAAGCAGCAACAAATAAGGATTTCTGGGATTCTTAGTTGTACCAGTAAATAAAAGCTCTAAACTCTAGTAGGAGTACCTACAGGAAAATGAATGTGCCGTCGCGTCATTTATTTTGGTGTACTGTAGTTATTCAAGATGGATGAACTGAAATCCTGTAAAAAAAAATTATTGATAAATTAGTGTATATTTATTGGTGTTTTTATTCTGTGTTTCCGCGAATCCCATAGACTCAACATTTATTACCTTCAACTCAGATTGAAAAATATATGAAATGTATATATACTAGATAAATTTAATTGGTACATTTTGGTAAGATATGTTTCTGAAGAGAATTGTCAACATACATACAAAAAATGCTGTAATGAAAATTACCTTATTTCTTTCCATATCTAGCTTGAATTTCATGATCAATGGAAGTATCTTATCATAAGTATATATACTCATATTCTATATATACTCATTTCATGTTATGGGTCATGTTAAACCTATAAAACTTATGAAAACTTTGCAGATATAGTGTTACTGTGCCCTCACCATCAAAAACAGTCATTAAGAAGAGAGAAATTAGAAGTCCAGGAGTTTTGGGAATTGGGAAACGCTCGAAAGCCTCAGAGGAGACAGAGACATCTACTATGTTAGTACCGATTCGAAGAGTGACACCTCAAAAACTAAAGCCTCTTGCCCCCTTTATCGTAGGCAGCATCACAGGATCACAACCACCCCTGTTGCTTGGAGAAGAATCCTGGAAGAAACTTTTACAGGTACATTAACTCATATGAAAGATAATGTTTAGTCAATCATTAAATAAATATTGACAGTACATGTATGTGTATGTTTTGGTATGCTGTTAAGGTATTTGCAATTTTTGTGTATGTTAACAGGTCCCAGACACTGGATACAGTGTTGTCTCTATTGCACCAAAGACAGAGAGACCAGGTATGTTTACATTTATACCAAAGTCTTAAAATGTATCAAGAATGATAATTAGACTTTCAAGGCTTAAAATCATGAAAGGTATTGATTGGTCTTTTGCATTTTAATACATATATATGTACGTCATTGTGACAGATACAGTTCCAAAATCTTCAAAGAGATCCTTATTCAGTGACAAAGAGAGCAAACCAAAATCAGACAAATGCTCTCTTGATGGAAAAGTAGAGGTGCAATGTTAAAATTGTTGAAAATTGTTAATTTTGTTTTCCTTTTTCTTTTGATTTGTTTCAACGTTTGTTTTGAATTTTCTGTTCCAGTGATTTTTTAAGGCCCATTTTGGGTCAGAATTTCGGCCCTCTCCCCTCCTAAAAATTGCTAATTCTTTCCCAATTTAGCTTACATTTTTCCCAATAATAAAATTGTGAAAGGAAAACGTATTTGAAAGAAATAAACATTCTATATGTGAAACTTAACAAAGAGTTATGGGAATGATGATTTGGATAGAATAGTTGAAAATTTTAGAAGGTTAAAGAAAACTAGATTAGTAAAATAAAGATAAAATAATGTTAGATATGATTTTAAAACTTATTTACGATAAAATTGAATTTGACTGAAATGTCGACAATTTTTCCCAGTTTTAAAGCCACAGGACCCTTATAAAAAATGTAGAAAAATCACTGTGTTCATCGATTGTAGTCTCTGTTCACAGGGTACATTTCAAGTTCCTTGAGATTTAGATACATATATGAAATTTATAGCTTTCAGAAAATTCATATGTTAAAAAGATATCTCCAACACTACAATTTGTTTGAGGTTTGGATTTATCAGTACTTACCCCAAACTGTAGGTCTGTTGTGCATGCTTAGCTATAGAATTGTAAATGACTAACCAATTCATTTATCTTTGAGTTGATTTTAACACTATGTTTCTCTGCCAAAGTGGAGTTTTTCTTAGCTTACTTGAAACAAAAGGTCAAGTAAGTTTTTCTGATAACTTTTTGTCTGTTTGTGCATCTGTTGACTATTAAGCTCAGCTGAAAGCTCAAGTGAGATTTTCTGATAATACATTGAGTCCAACAAGACCATCTGCATATTGCAGTTTCTTCAAATCATGAGGGAGGGGGCTCCATTTTGACATTAAATATATATAATCTTTAGCAATTTCCTTATCAAAGACCACTGGCCATGATTAGTGATAGTATGTATGCAGTTCTTTGTACAGATTCATATATGACTAGGGTTCTCAACTGAAGAAGCACTGGGTCTGGAAAGATAAAACTTGTGAAAATTTCCTGATATAGTGTAGGTTCAAGATCGTTCAAATCATGGGGTAAAATATGGAATCAAAGTTTTAATGGAAGTAGAATTGATATAAGTGCATCTTTGCTTGATTTTGATCTCAACTATTCAAATGATATGTGTAATCATGTTCTTATGTTTTTGAAATAAATATAGTTTAAAATAAAGTTTTACAAGGGGGGGGGGGGGGGGAAGAGAGGTCCAACGTGTTCTCAAGAATTTGACATTAAGTGCTCAAGCAGTAATTTTCTATCAAATAAGTCTAAAACTATATAGATTTGTTGCTGTTAACAACACTGAGATCAAACACTAAATCGTTAAATATATTTCTTTGTAACATATTAGATATACGCACATGTCTGTATAATTTGTAGGTAATATATTTTTAGGTAATATCTTTTATGTTTTAAATGCTAGGTTGTACTGCACTATCCAAGTGGGAGAAAGTCGTCAATCATCAAAGAGGACACCCACCAACAGATATGCAAAGCTATAGCAAGAGGAGGAAATACAGAAACTGTCATAGTTGACATTCTGCGGAAGTCTAGTCCATTGGAATTGATACGCGGCTCTCAAAAGATTGTGCAGGAGGAATGTAAAGCAATTTGTAAGAGGGGATCGGGCAGTCTTCTACAAAAGAAAAGCAATGCAGACTTTTTCAGTTTCCGGTGGGAAAATTTACACAAACAACTTGAAACAATGTGCCCAGCACTACTGTCAATCATTACAGCTACCGTTTCAGACATACCACCTGTTATTGGAAGCAAACCATTTCTCCATGCCCTACAAACTGTAGGTATTGCACTACATGGAAGAAGCCAAGAGATGACAGTTTTGCAGTACATGAATGGATTTCTGCTAAATCATGGTGGATGTACACAGCGGGTAAATTTTCATTTTGTTTATGCAAAATATATGTAATATTTATTTCCTGTAAACATAACTCTTTATTAGAATTAATGTGGCATTCCAATCTGTACAGTAAAACTTGATATTGACAATATTTAAATCTTAATTTTAGGACATTGAACGACTGTCACATATAGGATTGACTGTCCACCCATTGACTTTGAAGAGAAAGCTTTGTGACTGGCAAAAAATACTGGACAAAGAAATTTTAGAAATCCGTGATTCTTGGGTTGAAGGAGGAAATGTAAAATACCAAATAATTGGGGACAACTGGGACAAAAACATCCTTCCATCGTATAGAACGTCTGACAGGAAAACTCTCTCTCTTCATCTCTTTCACGTTTATGCCATCCTGGACAGAGTAATTCCAACTGAACACAGCTCCCACAGTCCTCCTTCCCATGAAATTGAAATTTCAACTTTTCTTCCATCCATTGAAGACCAACAGAAACTAATGAAGGAACTAACATTTCTCTTCTCCACTTCTGTCATTGAAAATCATCCCCACTTGCAGAAAGAATATGGAAAAATTTATCCAAAACATTTAGAGCATAAATATTCCTACTGTGCAGGAAACAAAACTAAACAAGTAAGTCATGAGTTTTCTTCTATTTCTAAGTTTTCATTTTACTGAAATTTATAATTATTGTTGAAAGGTGTGTACCATGTACTTTATGTAATAGTTTATATTATCTTCGATTAATTAGAGAATATTATCATTGATTAATTACAGAATTTTGCATATGATCTTAAATTATTTTTTTATTCAGTACCCACTTGGTCTTTTCGACTGTAATGAAAATAAGACACCAGAATTGATACGTCTTTTGAAGACCTTGTCTACATATGTTCCTTGCAGGGATGGAGAAGTTGTGGAACCTGTATTTTTTGGAGGTTTGTTTTCTCATATGGATTTAGGGGTGTGTGTGGGATCTCTAATTTATAATACATTATACCAAAGAGATGTAATAGTGTGCACATGTGTGTAATGCAGGTATTGATCTTCATTTTGGCAAAATAGTAATTTAAAATTCCAATATATGCAGTCTGTGAAAAATGTTTGGGCAATCGTCAATTTCTAGAATCATGATATCCAATAAACAATTCAAGTGTGAATTAATTATTTTTTTATTATTAGGCGATAGGTTAACTGATGAACGGGTGCAAGCAGCCCAAAAGGCCATGAATAATGCTGAAACACAGCTTCAAAGACTTCAAGGCTTTGTCTCAAAAATTGAAGACTTTCACAGATTGATGAATTTCCTAGAGGTATCATTGATGAAAATGCATGTTTTTCTGATTTACAATATGTAAAGAAACTTCCTGATATATGTGCAAAGAGTTCTGACCTGAAATTTCTTATCAGTGGCTAACATGCACAAATCCATACCCTTATATAAATTTTGTGTTTGTACTTGAAATATTTGAGATTAGTGCTTTGGTACTAACTTCTTTATAATTTGATTGCAATATTAATATGTAATTGTAGGCCATACACAAGCTCACTTATTCAACATATAGTGCTATGGACCGAGGCACAGTATACTATTACAGGTATGTATACTTTTATAAGAAACTTATATTTTGTGTGTACTTCATTTATTTAACGGTTTTGTAAATTTTGAATGGTGTGTAAAAAATTCTTGTGTATGAATTGCAGAAATTTCCTGAACATGAGAAATGTCAAAGGTCATGTGTATAATGCATACCGAGCATACAAGATGTTGTATTATGTGATCCTGGATGCCATCTGTTTGCTGCTTTTTCTACATCACATGGGTGTTTCAGACATTGACCAAGAAATAGATCTGCCGTCCAACTTTGCAGTATTGTCAAACAGAGAAAAGATAGAGTACATTGATTCAGTGAGTGAAAACATTTTGAGGAAACATTTCTTTGACAACACTAATGACATATTCCAAAATGTTCGAGATATTGTGTGTGATCCACAGCATCCTGAAAACTATTGGACATCAACACGAGAGGAAGGGAGATTTAAGTGCCACCACTGTGATAAAACCTATGCGCATGTTGTGTCATTGCAAACTCATGAACAAAAAATCCATGATGTTCATATTGACAAACCATCGAAAAAACCAAAAAATAAAAACCAAGACCAAATGCAGGATTACCTGATGATGCTTTTCAAACTTGTAATTTTGCACAAGAATTTGGATACTTCTGTGGACATGGGGGATGGCGAAAGGGCTGTGCGATCCGCAAAATATGAACTACCTGTATACCATCTCACTAACAAAGTGAAATACGCTATTGGTTCTATTCATTTAACATCTCTAACATCTGGTATTCTCTGTGATAATCAAAAGGAACGTCTAATTGCCAATCGCTTTGTCAATTTGCAAGGAGGAAAGAACAACAATGTGTCCTTAGATGAATACCTTGAGATGTTGAATAGAGATAGTAAAATTGCCTGCTCTGGTCACAAAACAAAGGAAAGTATCCTCGCCCACTCAAAGGAATATCCTCATTTAATAAACTTAGTCGGCCATTTTGACAGCATTACTGAGATCAGAAAGAGAAAGGGCTTCCATCACATTCCCAGTTACAAGGGTGATGTATTAAAGGTGTTCAAAGATTTACAGGAAGCAAATGTGATGACCCTCATTCCAAAGCGTACATTTAAGTGTCAAGGTTTCACAGTGGATAGGAACCCCTTCCAGAATTCATTTGTTGGATTATCAACTGTGATACACCGACATAAGCCAAGACAACCTTTTATACGACTAAGAGATCCACATGTTTAAATTGAGAACTGATATGACACAGTGCTAAGTTTGTGCATGTTATCAGTTCTTTTGTATGGTAACTTTCTGTTTATTCCTTTCAATGCTAAGTTCAATCACCCTGTTGTACATCATTTATCGTATAGAAACAAAGTCGTAACAAACTTACAGAATCAGTGAAGAACAATTCATTAAAACCAAACCTTGTCGCAAATTTCCTCTTATAGGGGAATAAATAGCACGTCACACTAAGCATGAATTTCTTTTTAAGCATGTTTTACTGTATAGTACATTTTTTAATGTGCTCATTGAATAGTGTAAAGATAATTAGCCATTGTTACAGTAAACCATTTAGTTTTCCTTTGATGCATGTTTAAGTATAGCAGGCTTATCGATGCACACGCTAGTATCATACACCGGGACTTAATATCTAATGGTTCTGTAACTTATCTCAATTCGTAAGAGTATTTTGATCGCTTTTCAAGTACAGATATAACACGGTTTTGCTTTAATAAATGTGATACATCACAGTGCAGACAGCAGAGATTGTGCAGATGTGACCAGTTAACTTGTACAACATATTGCAAAAGTTATTTAAGCTAAAATAAATGGTTCAAGTGTCATTGTTACTTTGTGTGATTTAATATGTCAGTGGTGAATCTCAATAGAGACAAAAAGATAATGCTTGAAGTAACATGTAGATTATAATGAAGAAATTTGATGTCAAAAGAAACTGAATATCTTATGTGCACTTATTTTAGTATATTAAACACTTCGCGCAGTTGAAGCTGATGCACTAGTATTTTGCATGTTCAGCCATTATGATGATGTAGAGTACCTCCTTAATTAAATATATATTTTTGGGAAAACAAGTTCTCATAATTCAATAACAAAGAATATATTCGCCATAAACATTTGGTGAACTTAGTTAACTTGTTAGAATGGCTCATGATTCTGTAATAATTGGTGTCCATTAAATTAGTGATGCAAACATTCATGTAGTTGAAAAAACAGGATAGACTTTATTACCTTTAAATTTTATGCATTTTTATTCTACACTTCAGTTGTATATAAACTAGATATCATGGTGATTGGAAATATCACAACAGCCAAAATAAAATATGTGTGTTTCCGGTTTACCGACCCTAACAACATTTTCTCTATCAACCCTCAATATTTTATCGATATATTTATATATATATAATTTTCAAACTGGAAATATTTTGCTTTTTGTGTTCAAGTTGTCTGATCTACATTTTGACAACTATTGATCGTCAAAGTATTTGAAAAGTAATTGTATTTGTATATAGACATGGAAGCATATCAAAAACCAAGATTTTGAATTAAATGTTTTAACTGGTAACCCTACATAATTTTGGGGGTAGTAAAGTAGGAAACACACATATAATTTATTTTGGTATAACTTCAGATTTTATTACTCTATCAAATCATGTATTTCTTCATCAAAAGAATCATAATACTCTGTCTCGTCACTATCACTGTCTGGCGCAGAGTACACATTAGCAAAATTGAACATTTTTTCGATGGGCAGTAGTTCACATTTATTGCAAGAACATTTTGCTGCACAATTATCGCAACAAGTGTGATGTCCCAAAATATTTTCTCTAATTTCTTGTATTCCCTTGTCATTCAAAAAGTTTTCTAGAAGACATAGTCTACGACATTCCTTTGTCACAAGAATTTTCTTGACAGATTCATCTGCTAATCGTTGGTGATACGAGTTGTAAACAATTAACGCAACCGATGGCATGTTGTCTCTTCCTACTCTTCCAATTTCCTGTATAAGATCAGAACAGTTTGATTGAGCTCCAAATAAAACCACACTGTGGAATCCTTTGGCATCTATTCCCATGCCTAAAGCACTTGTAGAAATCAGGATACGAAGAGAACTGTTAAAGTCTTTCAGTTCATTAACAATGTACTCTTTCTTAAGATCTTCTGTTTCTGAGTGGTATAATTCAATATTTCGGACACTTGATGGCACTTCTTCGATTAAGTAATTGCAAACTTTTGCTGCATCATTAATTGAGGTACAGTAAATTATTACCCGTGGAAATTTCTCTTGTAATTCTTGAAGTGGATCAATTATCCAAAACATAGAGTTCTCTATATTGGTTGATACCTTAGTCACTGATAATTTGATGTTTGGTTTGTCAGGAGAAATTATGATTTCCACTGTTCCATCACCCAGACACTTTTTAACACGTCTAGCAATTTTCTTTGTGCATGTTGCAGACAAGGCCAACAAATTTGCATCTGGAAACATGGACCTTAGCTCCCCAACGTGTCCAAACCATTTCCTAAAAGCCTCTTTGCCATTTTCACTTTGACCCCTGTTAAAGCAAATATATGAAGAAAAAATTAAGTTTTAAGGCAACTTTCAGTTGACAATCTTATTTAATTTTATTGTAACATCATTTCTTTATAATTTAAACCTTTTTGGGTCACGTTTACAACTCATTTTGCCCTTCTCCAGCCATAATGGTAAAAAATAATATGCCTGACTCGAGAATGTTTTTTTCCCCTACATCATGTGTGCATAAGTCAAGTCTTAAAACAATGGCAAGTTTACTGGTGATAACAGAAAATGCTTAGCAAATAATATATAATAAATGTCAACACAGAAGGGAAACTGAATATGATCATTAAATTAATTGATGTTGGGGGGTGGAGGGAGACAATATTCTGAAATTCCACAAAAATCAAGAAAAGGGTAGAATTTGGGTGTACCAAGTACATAGATTGATCCAACATTAGGGGGGATGCTTCAAGACAAATTTAATTTTAATGGTACAAATCAATCAAGAATTATTGGTCTTTATAGTGTACATCACCTTTACTAGTCATTTACAACTAGACTTTAAAACAAAAATGCATTTACCATGTTGCTATTGTATGAAACTCGTCAATAACAATAGTAGTGACATCAAGATTACGCATAGATTCTCTCCATTCTATGTCGCCAACTAATGCCTCTGGGGAGCCATACACTATGTCTACTGTTCCTTCCAGTATTTTTCTGTCGGTTTCATCACTGGACCCTTCAAATATATATTTTAATTTTTATAATATACCTGTTCTAATTGATTTCACATGTGCAAATACAATCAGGTTCAACACAATCTGTATATATTTAGTTATAAAGCTGTATAGCTAACAAAAACTACTTGAAACAGCTTGATTTAGCTATTTCATATCTTTTATCAAATGGATTTGTAAGAGCATAGAAAATAAATTTTACTGAGTGAAAATATTTCATCATTGTACTCCACAAAACACATTGTGAAAAATACTTCAACTATGTATAAAGATGTTCCAAAATTATTATGCAACATTAGGGCTATGCCATTGCATTTTAGAAGTTCATTTAATACTAGCTTAATCAAGCCATTGCAAATAGTTTTGAAAAGCTATGAAAATTGCAGGATATAAGACATGGGGTGAATAACATTCGGGCACATTAACCTGATAAATAATACATGTTAAACTATGATACGAGAATCTTAAAGTTTAAGTTTTCTTTTTTAAAAACATGAGATCGAATATTCAATGTCAGTTAATTTACACAATATGATTCCCACAACGCTTAAGTTATAAATCACCTATTCAACTGATTTCGACTTCGCAATATTCAAAACAATAGTAAACACACTAACCTTTATATGCAGCTGTCATATCTGGAAATTTCCTGTAAACGTGCCACTTGGTCCTGCATCAGGGAAATCAATGGGCAACACACAATTATTTTCCCAATATTGCTGCCCATCTCTCTCTGGACAGGGATTAACATTTGGAAGGGCAGGGATTTTCCAAATCCAGTCGGGAGGACCGCCATACAGTCTACCCGGTCTAACAGACACTGTAACACCTGTCGCTGTTCGCGTTTTAAACTTTGGATATTAAATTTTTTCAGCACGTTTTCAATCGCCTCGCTTGTACTGTCTTTCGCCGCCATTTTCCTTCAACAACCAAACGTAGTTTGTACAACTGATTCTCATTGGTCACAAAAGGTTCTTCCGTCTTCGCAATGATTGGTCGATATTTTTACATAAATTTGACCTCTGACGTGACCCTCCATGGGATGTTGTTAGATGTTATGTATGCGAGTACGCGAGCAGATCAAACATCTAATTTTAATTAGATTGGTCTTCCGCAGGAGACGGAAGACCTTAATAATAGAGGAAAAGAAACATAAGAATCACTATAAGGTCTTCCGTTCAGACGGAATACCTTAATAACGAGCTATAACTGTGTTGGGATGCCAACACAAATGTCTACGAACACCTCCCCATGTCAGAAATGCACTCAGGATCCTCAAAAAACCCTAGAAACTAATTTTGGTTGAAATACAACGGACCTAATTTTTGGCCACCATTTTGTTCAATGGCGGCCATTTTGAAACATTTGAAAATTGTTGGAAGGAAATACTGATCCTAGAAATGAATTGTTGACCCTCAATTTACCCCAGAACCCAAATGTGGTAGAGATTTTAACACTTTCGAATATTTCGGTATATGGCGGCCATTTTGAAAATGGCGGCTCGAAAAAAAAAATTGATGGTGGAAATGGACTCGGGGTCACTAAATTACCCTAGAAATTGAATTTGGTTGAAATCCGACAACCTTGACATTTTGACTTTTTTTGGCCGCCATCTTGAAACGACGGCCATTTTGAAAATTTGAAAAGTTGAATGCACCCCTCCTAGTGACCCTTTATCAGCTCACAAAGTTTGAAGTGGATCTATCGAAGCACCTTCACAAAATTGGTCGGACAAATTTCTCACTAAAGAAGAGGAATAATAAGAATAAGAAGAAAATAATAATAATAACAAGCTTTAACTGTGTTGCGATGCCAACACAAATGTCTCCGAACACCTCCCCATGTCAGAAATGCTTTTTGATGCCAGATGAGGATTCTCAAAAACCCCTAGAAACTAAATTTGGTTGAAATCCGACGGACTTGATTTTTTGGCCGCCATTTTCTTCAATGCCGGCCATTTTGAAAAATCTGAAAATAGATTGGAAGGAAATACTGATGCTAGAAATGAATTGTGGACCCTCCATTTAACCCAGAACCCAAATGTTGTACAGATTTTTACACTTTCAAACATTTCAGTATATGGCGGCCATTTTGAAAATGGCGGCGAAAAAAAAAAATTTTATGGTGGAAATGGACTCGGGGTCACTAAATTACCCTAGAAATAGAATTTGGTTGCAATCCGACAACCTTGAGTTTTTGACGTTTTTTGACCGCCATCTTGAAACGGCGGCCATTTTGAAAATTTGAAAAGTTGATTGCACCCATCCTAATGACCCTTTATCAGCTCACAAAGTTTGAAATCGATCAGTCAAGGATTGAAAAGTTGATTGCACCCCTCCTAATGACCCTCTATCAGCTCACAAAGTTTGAAATCGATCAGTCGAAGGATGTTCATAAAATCGAGCGGACAAATTTCTCACTAAAGAAGAGGAAAAATAAGAAGAAAATAATAATAACTAGTTCTAATTGTAACGGGGACCGTTACATATGTTCCCCAAACCTCCCCCAATTAAAAAGTGATGTCCTTGTGAATCTATAGCAAAAAATCATTTTATTTTAGCCTTTAATTACATGTACTACGTTCAATATGGTCATTTCAGTACCAAAAAATGAAAGAAAGCGTTGCACGCGCATACACGCGCACGCGTGTATGATTCCGAATTTTTGTTCATGTCGTTCAACAGGCATGTGTATCATATACGCACAGTGTGAATTTCATAACGTTTCCACCAAATACAAAGAAGTTATAGCGATTTTAAAATCGTCCAATCAGAATTCAGCACACGTGCATGCACGTGCTGAGCAGTAATTCTAACCACAGCAATTTGTAAGGAGTACCAAGACACACCTAAACCATTAATATCAATAGAATTTGATGAAAAACAAAAACGTTATCGTCCTTTAAAAATTGAACATTTAAAAAACGTTGCACACGCATGCGCGTGTGCGTTGGCATTTTTTTGTTACACCAATATATAGATACACATATTGTCTACGTATGCTGTGAATATTATCTCATTCGCTTCATAAATAAGATAGTTACAAACGTTTTAGTATTATCCAATCAAAATGAAGCGCACGTGCATGCGCGTGCAAATTGGTAATTTTGACCATGCAAATCAGTTAAGGGTCTCAATATCTACCTATGATATGAATTTCAAGCCATTTCAATGAACAACAAAAAAGTTAGACTGATTCCAAAGTTAGCGTACAAATTTTGTAATGCGCGTGCACGAGCATGTGTGCGCGTGCTGACAAAATAACTATTATTTTTCATATGTACAAATGATATACTATCATCCTATTGAGGTTTTATATCGCTTCCTTCAATATTTTGATTTTCCATTTTTTGTACCAAAATTGCAATGCACGTGCGCGCGCGTGCATGCACGTGCAGACAAAATGACTATCACTATGCACATCTACAAACGCTATACTATCATCCTGGAAAGTTTCATATCGATCCCTTTTGTAGTTTCTGAGAACACTACCGGACAAAAAAGTACCGGAGGAAAAGAATAATAAGAACGAGCTATAACTGTGTTGGAATGCCAACACAAATGTCTCCGAACACCTCCCCATGTCAGAAATGCTTTTTGATGTCAGATATGCACTCAGGATTTTCAAAAAACCCTAAAAACTGAATTTGGTTGAAATCCGACGGACTTGATTTTTGGCCGCCATTTTGTTCAATGGCGGCCATTTTGAAACATTTGAAAATTGATTGGAAGGAAATACTGATGCTAGAAATGAATTGTAGACCCTCCATTTACCCCAGAACCCAAATATTTTAGAGATTTTAACACTTTGAAAATTTTTTGTATATGGCGGCCATTTTGAAAATGGCGGCTCGAAAAAAAAATTGATGGTTGAAATGGACTCGGGGTGACCATATTACCCTAGAAATCGAATTTGGTTGAAATCCGACAACCTTGAGTTTTTGACGTTTTTTGGCCGCCATCTTGAAACGGCGGCCATTTTGAAAATTCGAAAAGTTGAATGCATCCCTCCTAGTGACCCCCTATCAGCTCACAAAGTTTGAAGTGGATCTGTCGAAGCACTTTCACAAAATCGGTCGGACAAATTTCTCCCTAAAGAAGAGGAAAAATAAGAAGAAAAGAATAATAAGAATAACGAGCTATAACTGTGTTGGGATGCCAACACAAATGTCTCCGAACACCTCTCCATGTCAGAAATGTTTCTTGATGCCAGATGTGCACTCACGATCCTCAAAACACCCTAGAAACTAAGTTTGGTTGAAATCCGACGGACTTGATTTTTGGCGGCCATTTTCTTCAATGGCGGCCATTTTGAAACATTTGAAAATAGATTGGAAGGAAATACTGATGCTAGAAATCACCTTTGGATCCTCCAATTACCCCAGAAACCAAATGTTGTAGAGATTTTAACATTTTCAAATATTTTGTTATATGGCGGCCATTTTGAAAATGACGGCTCAAAATTTTTTTTTTGATGGTGGGAATGAACTCGGGGTCACCAAATAGCCCTGAAAATAAAATTTGGTTGAAATCCGACAACCTTGATTTTTTGACGTTTTTGGCTGCCATTTTGTAACGGCGGCCATTTTGAAAATTTCGAAAGTTGATTGCACCCCTCCTCATGACCCCCTATCAGCTCACAAAGTTTGAAGTGGATCTGTCGAAACACTTTCATAAAATCGAGCGGACAAATTTCTCATGAAAGAAGAGGAATAAAAAGAAGAAGAAGAAAATAAGAATAACGAGCTATAACTGTGTTGGGATGCCAACACAAATGTCTCCGAACACCTCCCCATGTCAGAAATGGTTTTAGATATCAGATATGCACTCAGGATCCTAAAAAAAAAACCTAAAAACTAAATTTGGTTGAAATCCGACGGACCTGATTTCTGGCCGCCATTTTCTTCAATGGCGGCCATTTTGAAACATTTGAAAACTGATTGGAAGGAAAAACTGATGCTGGAAATGAACTGTGGACCCTCCATTTACCCCAGAAACCAAATGTTGCAGAGATTTTAACATTTTCAAATATTTTGGTATATGGCGGCGATTTTGAAAATGGCGGCTCAGAATTTTTTTTTGATGGTGGGAATGAACTTGGGGTCACCAAATTACCCTAGAAATAAAATTTGGTTGAAATCCGACAACCTTGATATTTTGACGTTTTTGGCCGCCATTTTGAAACGGCGGCCATTTTGAAAATTTCGAAAGTTGATTGCACCCCTCCTCATGACCCCCTATCAGCTCACAAAGTTTGAAGTGGATCTGTCGAAACACTTTCATAAAATCGAGCGGACAAATTTCTCATGAAAGAAGAGGAATAAAAAGAAGAAGAAAAAAATAAGAATAATAAGAAACGGAGCAAAAACAATATGTCTCCGACACTTTGTGTTCGGAGACATAATAAGAAACGGAGCAAAAACAATATGTCTCCGACACTTTGTGTTCGGAGACATAATAATAATAATAACTAGACACTCATTACTAGTAATGAGTAGGTCTTCCGTTTGTTCACGTCCGGTAAAGAGTTTTCTGATCCTACGAAAACCATTCAAACATATCAGAGAGTGTACTTGAACAATAAGTGAGAAATGTATTATCGAATTTTTTACTCATTTCTTGTAACTTCTGGTGACGACCGGAAGTACTATTCAGATGTGTTTTCCTATAAATGACAGCGACTCTTTGCTGTCTATATTCCCTTAAAATTTCACATCTCTATCTGAAAGAGTTCTCAACAAAAAGAAGTACATTGTAGACTAAAGAAAGAAAAAGTAGTTGGTAACTACCGACCGGAAGTCAATTTAGAAAAACAAAATAGTCAAAACTCTAGAAGTTGATACTGTTCTTAAGACATGTGAGAATCATATGAAAGACTTCAAATATAAGCGAGATTTATGGGGACAAAGAGACGAAAGTAAAAAAGTATTTTATCAAGAAACCGGAAGTAGTCGTTTTGACTACCGACAGGGTCAATATTCTTTTGACACTTTGAAAGAGACTTAATAAACAAGTATAGGTTTCAATTTAAAAGAATTTTTTTGAAATTTACGATTATTTCAATCACTTCCGGTGACGACAGGAAGTGACGGTCGACGTGCTCAACACCCTATTGCATCCTTACAAACGGAGATTGATCATCCCTCAATATTTGATGAACCTATCTTTTACCCTTTCCAAGAAAAATGCTGGACGAAATCTTGTTTGAGAAACAGGAAATCGGCCATATTTTCCGACCGGAAGTGAATTTTGGAAAAACAAAAATAACCACAGCAAAATCATTTCATAAGACATTCCTGAAAATTTCAAGAAAATCTATCCAGCCATCTCTGAGAAATCACTCGAAGAAATCGGAAAATCGACATTTTTTCAAATACTTCCGGTATAGACCGGAAGTGACGGACAAAAAATTGAATGTATGTGTACAATAGACTAATGTTGGTTGATCAACTCTACAAGTTTCAAGCGTGTATCTGTATTCATTATTGAGAAACTGAAAAAAACAAGGTTTCAATATGTCCATCCCATATCTCACGACCGGAAGTGAATTTTACAAAAACATTAGAGGCTACTTTAGACATTTATAGTGTCTATAACATATGTAAAATTCAAATTATTGACTTTTTTAATGAACGAGATTTATGGCACTGAAAAATGAGAGAATGAATAGTCTTTCTTTGATATAACCGGAAGTTGAAGATTCAACTTCCGGTGGGGTCAACATTTTTTGAGAATTAGAACGAGACCTAATAAACCGATATAGGTTTTAATTTGCGGGAAAAAAGTTTGAAATTTATTATTCATTTAATCACTTCCGGTGACGACCGGAAGTGACGGTCGACATTATTAACCCACTATTGCACGCCTACAAAGTGAGATCTATTAAATCTGAAATTTTGGTGACTCTATCTTTTACTGTTTCTGAGAAAAACGCTAGACAACGAAAAGAGCTAATAAGCCGTATTTGCCGACCGAAAGTAAATTTCACAAAAATATTTGACGTTACTCTAGACATTTATAGTAACTATAATATATGTAAAACTCAACTCATTAACTAGTTTCATGACCGAGATTTATGGCACTGAAAAATGAGAGAATGAATAGTCTTTCTCTGATATAACCGAAAGTTGGAGATTCAACTTTCAGTGGGGTCAACACTTTTTCAGAATTAGAACGAGATATAGTAAACCGAAATAGGTTTTAATTTGAAAGAAAAAAGTTTGAAATTCATGTTTCCTTTAATCACTTCCGGTGACGACCGGAAGTGACGGCAACAAAAAATATTACGTGCATGCACCATACAGAAGATAGATCTATCATCTCTGAAAGTTTCATTCGATTATCTTTAGTCGTTTTCAAGTTTACCCCCGGACAAAGTTTCTTTCAAAAACCGGAAAATCGGACGTATCTGACGAACGGAAGTGAATTTTGAAAAAATGAAAAAAATGCCTTGAGGTACCATCGTTGTGTATAATCTGTGAAAGTTTCAGGAAAATCCATCCAACGGTCTCGGAGACGAAAGGGAAAAAAATAATAATAATAATAACTAGACACTCATTATTAGTAATGAGTAGGTCTTCCGTTAGACCACTTCCGGTAAAGAGCTTTCTGTTCCTACGAAAACCATTTAAATATATCAAAAAATGTGCCTTAACAATGAATG
The DNA here is from genome assembly GCF_947568905.1 of Ostrea edulis. NCBI lineage: Eukaryota > Metazoa > Mollusca > Bivalvia > Ostreida > Ostreidae > Ostrea > Ostrea edulis. The sequence continues at coordinate 63,306,490 of NC_079172.1, read as the reverse complement.
AGAAATGTCTTATCGAATTTTTTATTCCTTTCTCGTAACTTCCGGTGACGACCGGAAGTACTATTCAGATGCGTTTTCCTATAAATGACAGCGACTCTTTACTGTCTATATTTCCTGAAAATTTCACGTCTCTATCTGAAAGAGTTCTCAACAAAAAGAAGTAGACTAAAGAAAGAAAAAGTAGTAGGTTACTACCAACCGGAAGTCAATTTTGAAAAAACAAAATTTTCAAAACTTTCGAAGTTGATACTTTTATTAAGACATGTAAAAATCATATGAAAGACTTCAAATATAAGCGAGATTTATAGGGACAAAGAGACGAAAAGTAAAAGGGTATTTTGTCAAGAAACCGGAAGTAGTCGTTTTGACTACCGACAGAGTCAATATTCTTTTGACACTTTGAAAGAGACTTAATAAACTAGTATAGGTTTCAAATTAAAAGAAAAAGTTTGAAATTTGCGATTCTTACAATCACTTCCGGTGACGACAGGAAGTGATGGTTGACATGTTCAACCCACTACTGCACGCCTACAAACGGAGATTTATCATCCCTGAATAATTGATGAACCTTTATTTTACTTTTTCCAAGAAAAATGCTGGACAAAATTCCTTTTGAGAAACAGAAAATCGGCCATATTTTTCCGACCGGAATTGAATTTTGTAAAAATAATTATAGCAAGGTCATTTCATAAGACATTATTCCTGAAAATGTCAAAAAAATCTACCTAGCCATCTCTGAGAAATCACTCGAAGAAATCGGAAAATCAAAATTTGTTCAAATACTTCCGGTATAGACCGGAAGTGACGGACAAAAAAATTGAATGTATGTGTACAATGGACTAATGTTAGTTGATCAACTCTACAAGTTTCAAGCGTCTATCTATATTCATTATTGAGAAACTGAAAAAAACAAGGTTTGAATTTGTCCACCCTATATCTCACGACCGGAAGTAGATTTTACAAAAATATTTTCAGTTACTTTAGACATTTATAATGTCTATAACATATGTAAAATTCAAATCATTAACTTGTTTAATGACCGAGATTTATGGCACTGAAAAATGAGAGAATGAATAGTCTTTCTTTGATATAACCGGAAGTTGGAGATTCAACTTCCGGTGGGGTCAACATTTTTTTGAGAATTAGAAAGAGACCTAGTAAACCGATATAAGTTTCAATTTGAAAAAAAAAGTTTGAAATTTATGATTTATTTAATAACTTCCGGTGACGACCGGAAGTTACGGCCGAAATTCCTAACCCACTGATGCACGCCTACAAAGTGAGATCTATTAACTTTGAAAATTTGGTGACTCTTACTTTTACCGTTTCTGAGAAAAACGTTGGACAACGAAAACAGCTAATAAGCCGTATTTGCCGACCGGAAGTGAATTTTACAAAAATGTTCTAATCTCTTTTAGACATTTATAGTGACTATAATATATGTAAAACTCAACTCATTAACTAGTTTCATGACCGAGATTTATGGCACTGAAAAATGAGTGAATGATTAGTCTTTCTTTGATATAACCGGAAGTTGGAGATTCAACTTCCGGTGGGATCAACATTTTTTGAGAATTAGAAAGAGACCTAGTAAACCGATATAGGTTTCAATTTGAAAGAAAAAAGTTTAAAATTGATGATTCATTTAATCACTTCCGGTGACGACCGGAAGTGACGGCGACAAAAAATAATACGTGCATGCACCATAGAGAAAATACATCTATCATCCCTGAAAGTTTCATTTGATTATCTTTAGTGGTTTTCAAGTTTACCCCCGGACAAAGCTCCTTTCAAAAACCGGAAAATCGGACGTATCTCACAAACGGAAGTGAATTTTGAAAAAATGACAAAAATGCCTTGAGGTACCATAGTTCTCTATAATCTGTGAAAGTTTCAGGAAAATCCATCCAACGGTCTCGGAGACGAAAGGGAAAAATAATAATAATAAACAGTAGAATCATTAGAAGGTCATCCGTTGGTAACGGAAGACCTTAATAACTAGACACTCATTACTAGTAATGAGTAGGTCTTCCGTTAGACCACTTCCGGTAAAGAACTTTCTGTTCCTACGAAAACCATTTAAATATATCAGAAAATAAGCCTTAAACAACGAATAAGAAATGTATTATCGAACTTTTTACTCATTTCTCGTAACTTCCGGTGATGACCAGAAGTACTATTCAGATGCGTTTTCCTATAAAAGACAGCGACTCTTTACTGTCTATATTCCCTGAAAATTTCACGTCTCTATCTGAAAGAGTTCTCAAAAAAAGTGGAAATGATATGACTTATTACACTCTATTAAATAATTTTATGAGGATTAGAATTTAAAAAATGAAATATTACATATTTTTATGGTACTTCCGCCGGATGACGGAAGTGACAGGAAGAAAGTTGAAACACGTATGTCACATCTACAAATCACTATCTAACTTTCCTGAAAGCTTCAAGACTCAATCTTTGAGTAGTTATGAGAAAACACTTGGAGAAAAAACCCCGGAAATCGTACATATTTAACGAACGGAAGTGAATTTTGAAAAAACAACAACAATAAATCACTATACTCTGAAGATGGATAATGTCAATTATATATTTGAAAATCACAAAAACACTTGCTTTATATGCGAGAGATATGATAGCAAAGAAAAACCATTTTTCCGAAGTTTTTCTCTAAAAACCGGAAGTTGCTGGTTAAACTTCCGGTAAGACTAACATTTTCTGAAACGACACAAGAGACCCAATTAATCTATGCAAGTTTTGTTTCAAAAGCATAATTTTGAAATTTGACGTTTCTTTTATTCACTTCCAGTGACGGACGGAAGTGACGGATGGCAATGATAAACCTGATTACAGAGCTACAAGTCACCATCTATCATCCCTAAAAGTTTGAAGACTCAATCTTTAACCGTTTATGAGAAAACGCCCGGACAAAATGTCATTTGAAAAACGGAAATACAGCCGTAACTTGCAAGCGGAAGTGATTTTAGCAAAACCAAAAAAAGACAGTTCTAGACAATCCTATTTTACATCTTTCCTGAAAGTTTCATGAAAATCTATCCAACCGTTTTTGAGAAATCGCGTGCACAAAATCGGTAAGAAAAAGAACAATAATAATAATAACTAGACACGATCTCGTTGCGAGCAACGAGTAGGTCTTCCGTCCGATTTGTTGATGCACTCGGAGTTAAAAAAAAAACAAAAACAAAAGACAAATGAGTCCCAATTTAGTTTCCGACTTTAAGACACTTTAGATATAATCAATTTTTCATATCATAAGCTTCTGAAGCAAAGTTGCGGTGAAATTCGTTTGAAATTCGACTCTCCTGGCGAGCCATAAGGCCCGCGGGCCTATTTCTTGATGTCATTTGTTAGCCCTCTATAGACTCAACAACTTTAGTTCTATATGTCTTTACAAAATATTTACCTGTAAAAAGTTATTGAGATCGACCGATATCGAGAAAAAATCGACTCTACAGGCGAGCCATTAGGACCATAGGCCTATTTCTTGATATCAATCGATAGATCTCGATAAACTGAACAACTTTTGTTCAATATGTCCTTACAAAATATTTACCAGTTACAAGTTTTTGAAATCGACTGATATCGACAAAAATCGACTCTACAGGCGAGCCATGAGGCCCACAGACCCATTTTTTGATATTGATCGATAGGTTATGACACATTGAACAACTTTTGTTCAATAATGCTTTTCAAAAAATATGTCGTTTTAAAGAAATGAGGCGTCAAATATTTACGATTTTGGCCCTTAAAATCTCTAATTACGTAACATATGACCTACTTTTTGATTTGATAAGATCAAGCTCGTTGAGATGAACATTTCCACTTCTACAACTTATTATAAAATATTAATAGTTTCTGAGATATTTTCAAAAACATTTGGACCCTTCTGAACCCCTAATTTAAAGGGCCAGCCCGTTTTGCTTGATATCGTAAGAAAGGCCTTGTCATTTTAAACATTTTTTGCTCAACAAGTATTTAGAAATTCTTTACCGTTCTCGAGTTATCTCTACAAGAAATATTTAGGGGCCAAACTGTAGCTCCCTAACGGGGCCACATAGGGAAAAAACGAAATGTACATATTGTTTAGATTATCATTCTGAACAACTTTTGTTCAATAATGCTTTTCAAAATATTTGTCGTTTTCAAGATATGAGGCGTCAATTATTTATGATTTTGGCCCTTAAAATCCCTTATTACGTAACATATGACCTACTTTTTGATTTGATAAGAACAAGCTCGTTTAGATGAACATTTCCGCTTCAATGACTTATTACAAAATATTAATAGTTTCTGAGATATTCTCATAAACCTTTGGACCCTTCTGGGCCCCTAATTTAAAGGGTCAGCCCCTTTTGCTTGATATCGTAAGAAAGGTCATGACATTTCAAACATTTTTTGTTCAACAAGTATTTAGAAATTCTTTACCGTTCTCGAGCTATTTCTAGAAGTAATTTTTAGGGGCCAAACTGTAGCTCCCTAACGGGGCCACATAGGGTAAAAACGAAATATGCATATTGTTCAGATCATCATTCTGAACAACTTTTGTTCTTTATTGCTTTTCAAAATATTTGTCGTTTTCGAGATACAAGGGGTAAAAAAATTATGGTTTTGGCCCTTAAAATCCCTTATTACGTAACATATGACCTCAATTTTTATATGAATAGATTTGGATTGTTGAGATGAACATTTTTTGTTCTTTGACTTATACCAAAATATTAACGATTTTTGAGATATTTGATCTAGACTTTGAGCCCTTTTAGATCCCTAATTGAAGAGGCTAGCCCCTAAATCTTGATATTTTCGAAAAGATCTCGTAAATGTGCACAACTTTTGTTCTACATGTCTTAACAAAATATTTGCAAGAAAAAAGATATTGGAGATCAAAGGTCAAAAATCGCCGAAATCGGCGAACAATTTTGGCATCCATTTTTTCAGGTCCAGGCGAGCGTTTAGGCAAATCGCCTCCGGTAAAATCGAATCCCCCACAAATCTTCTAAAATGTTTACTCTATCTTGTGTAGAAATTTCAAGACTCTAGCTTCAAAACTAACGGAGGAGATGCGTGGACAACAAGGCCCTTCAAAAAGTCACTAAAAGAGAGATAACTCCTGACCGGAAGTGACGTCAAGCACGAAAGTTTGCAAGCAAAGTCTCGTCACCAAAAGACATCTTTCCTGAAAATTTCGTGAAAATCGATCGAGAAATGGCTGAGAAAAACGCGTGTACTACCAAGGAAAATAATAATAATAATAATAATGAAGAAGAAGAACGCGAACAATAATAGTAAGGTTTTCCGCAGGAGACGGAAGACCTTAATAATAATAATAATGAAGAAGAAGAACGCGAACAATAATAGTAAGGTCTTCCGCAGGAGACGGAAGACCTTAATAAACAGTAGACCTTAATAAGAAACGGAGCAAAAACAATATGTCTCCGACACTTTGTGTTCGGAGACATAATAATAGAGGAAAAGAAACATAAGAATCACTATAAGGTCTTCCGTTGAAACGGAAGACCTTAATAAGAAACAGAGTAAAAACAATATGTTCCCAAACTTGTTTGGGGAACATAATAATAAGAAACAGAGTAAAAACAATATGTTCCCAAACTTTGTTTGGGGAACATAATAATAAGAAACAGAGTAAAAACAATATGTTCCCAAACTTTGTTTGGGGAACATAAAAATGTCGCTATTCGTTTCCATTTTACTTGTATTTAACGATTTGTCGTTGTTTTATACACACCACACATATGACCGAAACCCTACGTTTTCAGTTCGGCGTTTTAACAAAACTCATATATTCATGAACACTAAAACTAAAGTCTTGCACCAATTTATTTGTCTATCTAGATCTTGTAAAACCAACAATACACACACACACACGCATGCATGCATGCATACAGAGAGAGAGAGAGAGAGAGAGAGAGAGAGAGAGAGAGAGAGAGAGAGAGAGAACAAAAAATACTAAAAGACGTATTTTTGCCCAAAAGGCGGATCCGACGCCGGCTACCCCCACCCCCATACGTTGGGAAAGAGGGAGTGGGAATTCCAACGTTTAAAACTATGTATCAGTCAACCCGAAAGACTACATCAATTTTAGGGAGGTGAATTTCATTTATATGTGGTAACTTTCACAGGGGACTAAGATATCATTCTTAATTACTATAGTTTAAAAAATTCAGTTATACAATCTGTTTCGTTACGGTAGATTTCGTTTCGTTTCGCATTTAACAGATACACTACTTATTCCATGCATTTATCATAATATGTACAGTGTAATTACAAAATGCAAGTAACAACAGAGATCGATTGGAAAGCAAGTCGTGCAATAGCTTATGTAAATCCGCTCCCAGGATATATAGTTATATTATAATAATACGATGACAGGTTGAATTTATGGCGATAACAGGTTAAATATTCCATTCACTTTATTGTGAAATAGAGCGGACACCTGTTAGATCGCTGCACGCATGTGTATCCCAATTCGAAATCGAGCCTACTTTTTATAATCTTTTCTGTCCTCGTATTGATTAATTATATGATAAGTTAATACTGATGCAATTACATTTCATTTATTCTCGAAAACACAAATTTTATTGACAAGATTTCACTGCTCAAGATCATCACACTATCCTACGTGACCAAGCGCATGCATGTCAACAAACGATGTGTAGAGGAAATATTGTTCAGGTAGCAGTCTTCCTACTCTTCAATGAGTGCTGAACACACATCCACAAACGAGATTCCTGAATAAAGATGAAATGAAACTTAATGAAAAAAAACTCATACGAATTCAGTTTATCAGCCTTATTAAAGGAGTTCTTTTGTTTCAATCGAATATCACGTGACTGTCACAAAGTACATAAAACTATACTATATGCTTGGTACAATGGGTCGTGCATTTTCAAAAGTACACGTGCCTTCAGACAAAGACCTGTAATTACAGTTGTAAATATGTCACAATTTGAAAAACGATGAATTAATAAGATTTTGTTAATAAATATAATCACCACATTGACAATAAATACATCACAAGGCCATGCTCAAGAAAGATTAGAATCGCCGCGGTGGCCTAGAGGTAGAGCGTTCACCCCGCATGTGGTAGGTCGGGGTTCGAATCCCAGTCGCGACAGACCTAGGAAAGGGACTTCAGTTGTTAGAACTTGTTCCCAATTCTTTTGATTTGATCAATAAAATATTTTTTTTTAAACAATACAAACCCAAGTCATTAAAACAGGGAGTGACTGTTCCATCGCCAAACGCCCGGCATCAGTTGTGAATGTCACGGGTCCTCGAAGATTACCATAACAAGAGGCCCATGGGCCAAATCGCTCACCTGAGTCACCTTAGCTCATATTTAAAAAAAAAAAGTCCTATATATTCGCATGTAATACTTTGATCCCTATTCTGACCCAAACCTACTCCCGTGGCCCTGATTTTTACAAAATTAAATCTGCACTAAGTCAGGAAGCTTTCATGTAAATGTAAACTTTTCTGGCCCAGTGATTTTTCAGAAGATTTTTAATGATTTTCCCTATATATTTGTATGTTTGTTTTGTTTCGATGTTTTCTGCCACACTCAACAATTTTTCAGTTATATGGTGGCGCCCAGTTTTTATTGGTGGAAGAGAGAACCCAGATACAATGTACCTGAGAAGAGACCACCGACCTTCCGAAAGTAAACTGGTAAACTTTCTCACTTACCGGCGCGAGCGGGATTGAAACCCGCGCCGACAGAGGTGAGAGGCCGTGTGATTTTAAGCGCAATGCTCTAACCACTCCGCCACGGAGGCCCTATTTGTATGTAAAATTTTGATCTCTTACTGTGGTCCCATCTTACCCCCAGAAACCATGATTTTTACAAACTTGAATCTGCACTATGTCAGGAAGCTTTTGTGCAAATGTAAACTTCTTTGGCCCAATGGTTTTTAAGGATGAAGTTTTTCAAGATTTTTTTTCTATTTATTAGTTATGTAAAACTTCGATCCCATATCATGACCCCATCCTAGCCCAAGGGGTTATGAGTTTAACAAACTTGAATCTGAACAATGTCAGAAAGGTTTCATGTACAAACGTAAATCTCAGCTTTTCTGATTCAGTGGTTCTTGAGAAGATTTGTCAAGATTTTCCCTATATGGGAACTGAAGAGAAAATGGTTTCACGATAGAGGTGTGTGCATAAAAGGTCACGTCAGCTGCACCATTTGTGAGTGATTAAGAATGACAGAGAACAGAGACAAACAGACACGTAGACGGTCGTCAGACGGGCAAACTCCCAAACCTTCATCCAAAATGTTGAAAATGGCGGAGGGGACAGTGGTGACAGTGATGACGTTGGAACCAAAATCATTGACCAGATGACTGTAATAGCGGACGCTGTGAGTCAGCTCCAGAAGGGTCAGAAAGAACTACGTTCATCTTTCGATAGTAAGTTTGATAAATTCAAGAATGAGTTCATGGCTAGTATTGATAGTAAATTCAAAGCAATGCGGTCAGATTTTGACCTTGAACTTGGTAAACAGCAAAGCCAGATCGACAGTTTGTCACGGTCGGTTGAGTCTCTTATTCATCGAGTGAAAGAGGTAGAGAAAGTAGGACAGAGTTACGCAACTCAACCTGGATCAGCTGTTCACCATTCGAGCACCGTCAAGGATTCGGAGGTAACCATAATAGCTAGTAATATACCTCAGTCAGACGATGAGGACATTCTACAAGTTGCACAGGATCTTGTTGACTGTCTGAGTGATTCGATTAGTGTAGTCGCGGCTGCTCGGCTCAGGAGTCGGATTCAGGGGAAACCAGGGTTAGTGAAAATCAGTTTCGCAACTGTCGAGGAGAAAGTAGAAATACTACGGAAGAAACGCGACTTGAAGGGCAGTCAAGCGTACAAATCTGTTTTCTTAAGGTCCTCTAAATCCCACACCGAGAGGCTCCTAGAACTTAATGCGAAAACACTACTAACTCAACTACCGAATGGAGAACAATTCCGTATCACTTCGAATGGACGGATAGTAAAGAAATATTCTGACCGTCAACACAGCAATTTCTCCGCGGACAGCAACAACCGCGATCAGGATCATCAATAGCAACCTCCCCGGCCCATAGACACTATAAAACTAGATCACATTAATGTCTGTGGATGGACCGACGAAAATGCAGAACTTAGAAGCCAAATTATCAATGCCATGAATTGTGACATCATTTCAATAAGTGAAACACACTTATATAAAGAAAAAGAAATACATATTAAAGGTACAGGTGGATAGGATTCAATAGACAACAAATTCACGTAAATGCACGTAAAGCATCAGGGGGAGTTGGAATTCTTGTAAAAATCTGGTTAACTGAACTTTTTAGTATTTCTGTGATCGATAAATGTTATGATGGCATTTTAGGAATTAAGTTGACTAAACACAACTCTGATTTTGAATTCATTGTATTTACTCGTTACCTCCCACCAGAAAATTCAAACAGAGGACGGGATGCTCAGGGGTTTTTTTTTTTTTTTTTTTTGCACATCTGTTGTCCCAGATTTATTTGCACAATGAAAATAATGGTATTTTTTTATTGGGTGACATGAATTGTAGAATAGGCAACCTACAAGAGGTAATACAAGATGTTGATGAAATTACCACTCGTAAACCTATAGACAACACTATAAACCAGCATGGTCATGAATTTATTGAGTTTCTCAATGAAACAAACTTTTGTGCTCTGAATGGCAGATTTCCAGATGACAATTTTACGTGTATTTCACGAAAAGGTAAATCTGTAGTTGACTATATATGTATACCTGTAGATATATTTAGATATGTTACAAATTTTAATGTGTTTACAGTACAGTCTATTGTAGATGATTTCAAGTTTCATGATTTCTTAGGTATGAAATCAAAACTCCCGGATCACTCGGCTATTACTTGTGATTTCAGTGTTACTGAATATGGCTTAATACATGAATCTGAAAAGGTCGAAAGCACTAAACCACGATTTAATCTGAATAGGATCCCACTTGATTTTATGTCCAATGAATTGACTAGAACTGGTTTATTAATAGTAATAGATCAAATTGAAAAAAGCAGAAAATCGTAGGAAATGTAGATGGCATTTATGACAATTTATGTAAAATAATTTTAAAAGAAATGGAAACTATCCCAAAGATTGTACACAAAAACTCAAGTAAACGTCTGAAAAATAAAAAGCCTTTTTGGAATGATGAATTACGTGATTTATGGAACAATACACGAGAAAAAGAAAATATTTTTGTGAAATATAAAGGTAAACAAGATGTTAAATCGGCCCTAAGACGAGAATACATTGAAGCACGGGATATTTTTGACAAGGCACTTAGGCGCACCGAACTCTCTTACAAGAAAACTGTAGCTAGAGACATTGAGAATATGAGTTCATCAAACCCAAATGAATTTTGGAATAAAATCAAAAAGCTTGGACCAAGAAATACAATATATATTCCAATGGAGGTCACAGATACAGATGGAAATATCATTACTAATGAACGAGAAGTTTTAAATAGATGGCAAAATTGATTTCCAAAATTTGTATAACGGTAGCGTGAATACTGATTTTTTTTCAAGATCATTACGATAGTTCAAGGCTAGAAAAAACAAGGTTGGAAAATAATATGAAACTTCAATCATTCATCTGCAATGAAGAATTAAATTATGATATATCGCTAGAAGAAATTTCTGATATTGTACTGCACTCTAAATCTAAATCTGCTAGTGGGTATGATGAAATTCCATATAGTGTTCTAAAATTCCCAATGATAATAAAAACATTACGTAATCTCTTTCAACTTATATTTGATTCAAGTATCATCCCTTCCATCTGGAGGAAAGCTGTCATATGTCCTATTCTTAAGGATTCCTCCTCGGACAAACGCCTGCCAATGAATTACCGAGGTATCAGTCTCCTATCCTGTATCAGTAAGCTTTATAGTGCATTTATTAATAAAAGGCTTGTTACTTACTTGGAGAATAATGATATTTTGGTAGATGAACAAAATGGTTTTAGAAGAGGGAAATCCTGTGAAGATCACGTATTTACTTTGAACAGTCTAATTCAGAATAATAAAAATCTGTATGTTGCATTTATTGATCTAAAGAAGTGTTTTGATTTTGTAGATAGAGACATGATGCTGTATAAACTTCTGTTGAATGATGTAAATGGTAAAATGTATAACTCGATCAAGAATATTTACCAAAGTTCAGAGTCATGAGTTCGAGTAAATGGAAAACTTACAAACTGGTTTAGCTGTAAAACTGGTGTTAAACAGGGGGATAACTTATCTCCAACTCTATTTTCGATTTTTGCAATTGACCTTGTTCATGAAATAAACTCTTTGGATGTGGGTGTAAATATCGCAGATGAAAAGCTGTCCGTTTTATTATATGCAGACGATATAGCCTTAATAGCTAAGACACCGGAAGAATTACAATGTATGTTACAAAAACTGCACAACTGGTGCAGGCGTTGGAGAGTCCTTATAAATACTGAAAAATCCAAATGTATGCACTTCCGTAAAACTAGAACAAAAGGAACAGAGTTTGAATTCACTATTGGAACAAATACATTAGAAATAGTAGATAGCCATAAATATCTTGGAATCATATTTACTTACACTGGAAATTTTACAAAAAATGCACAAAACCTTGCTAAAGCTGGAGGACGGGCACTTGGAAAAATTATTTCTACAATACACAATAATAAAGAATTTGGATTCACTGCTTACGAAAAATTATTTTACTCTTGCGTTTTACCTATATTAGACTATTCGTCCAGTGTTTGGGGGTTCAAAAAATTCCAGTCAATAGATAATGTTCAAAATCGAGCCATTAGATATTTTTAGGGAGTACATCGTTTTGCGCCTTTATTGGCAATCTATGGAGATACGGGGTGGATACCCAGTCAATATCGTCGATGGATTAATATGATAAGATTTTGGAATAGAGTATTGTTATTTGACAGTGAACGCATTACTAGAAAAGTGTTTGAAATGGATTATGATATATGTACAAACAACTGGTGTAGTGCTCTGAAAGAAATTTTGCAAAATTTGGAACTGGAAAGTTATTTTGACTCAAAATTGTTAATAGAAATGAATGTTCTTCAAACAAATATGCATTACTATTACTCCAATATCTGGAAAAATGAAGTATTTAAAGTACCTAAATTACGAACTTATGTGTCTATAAAATCAACCTTTGGTCGAGAAAATTATGTAACATTGGATATGCCAAAATACTTTAGGTCAATTATGTCGCAGTTTAGATGTGGTATTTTACCTTTAAGAATATATTATGGGGAACCTGCTGTTGAAAGAATATGCTTATTGTGTTCATTAAATTGTGTGGAAGACGAAATTCATTTTTTACTCTATTGTCCATTGTATTCTAAACTCAGAATAACTTTGTTTGAAAACACGGGATTTGATCAAATGTCAATGTCAGATGTAGAGATTCTTCGAATGTTAATAACAAACTACCCAAGACAATTAGCAAAATACTTGTACTCCTCCTTTTCTCTTAGACAATCTATTATATTTGGAAAAATCAACAAATGAGCTATTTATACATTATATACTTATTATACATGTATACACATGTACATGTATATATAATTATAGAAAATGTTATTATGCGCAATTATTTGCATTATATATTATTATATCAACGTTTAAAGAGGCATATAGGCCCGACGGGCCGGGTGTTTATTGATTTGAATATTGTGATAAAATTGGATGTATGAATATATATACACATGCCACTATAATAAATAAAATTACTTACTTAAAATTACTTACTATGATTGTATGCAAAACTTTGATCCCCTATTGTGGCCCCATCCTACCCCCGGGGGCATGATTTCAACAAAATTGAATCTGCACTATGTCAGAAAGCTTTCTTGCACATATCCACTTTCCTGGCCCGGTAGTTTTTTTTGTTTTTTGTTTTTTTTTTTGTTTTTTTGTTTTTTGTTTTTTTTTTTAGAAGATTTCCCCTATATTTTTGTATGTAAAACTTTGATCCCCTATTGTGGCCTTATCCTTTAAAAAAAAACTTGAATCTGCACTATGTCAGAAAGCGTTCATGTAAATCTCAGTTTTTCTGGCTTAGTGGTTCTTAAGATGAACTTTTTTAAAGATCTTTCCTTTATATATCTGTATGTAAAATTTGATCCCCTATTGTGGCCCCATTTAACCTCCGGGGTCCATGATTTTAACAAACTTGAATCTGCACTATGTCAGGGAATTTTCATGTAAATTTCAGCTCTTCTGGCCCAGTGGTTCTTGAGAAGATTTTTCCTATATATTTGTATGTAAAACTTTTTGTGCTTATCTCCCCTTTGAAGGGGGTATGGCCCTTCATTTGAACAAACTTGAAAACCCTTCACCAAAGAATGCTTTTGGCCAAGTTGATTATAATTGGCCCAATGGTTCTGGATAAGAAGTCGAAAATGTAAAAAGTTTACAGACGGACGGACAGGCAATCAGGTGAGCTAAAAACGGATGTCCCGTGTCATAATAGTTGTGGCACGGTGAAGAACCCTCAAAGCGCCGAGCATAGGCCTAAATTTGAAGCCCTTCAGCAGTATTGGTGACGCCTCCATATGAGTGAAAAATTCTCGAGAGGACGTTAAACAAGACACAATCAATCAATCACGAAAAAATCAAACGATCCGCTCCCGAATCTGTCAATCGATCTAGCGTAGAAAAATATATGATATTAAAGGGTATCTTTTATCTTAGTTCAAGTTATGGCAAATGATATAGGTACATCCCAAATAAATTGTTTAACTAACATAACGATATTGTTGTCATTTAATTTCTTTTCGTTTAAAATGTCCTTTTTTATGAATAAATGTTTAGATATTCGGGTTGACAGCTCGATGAAATTTCATAGAAGCAGTGTGTAGATGGGATATTATCATGAAGTCCAGAGGTGATGTCCAGAGGCGATGTCCCGCGGGAAATTGTAAGGAGATACTTTACATCGTGATAATGGCTGACTTCCTTTTAGCAGTTTAAAACATGGATGAAAATATAAATATCAGCAATATTTGCCTATTCATTTCAAAATCCATCGCCTAGATGAGTAGCTCAGTAGGTTAGCACGTCGACCATTGAACTGTAGATCTCGGGTTCGAGTCCAGTAGGGGTTTTAAATTTTTATCAGATTGCTTTCTTTTTTACTAAATAAAGTAAATTTGAAAGTTTTCAAATTCAAAATAGTGTTGTAAATATCCTCTACTTTTTATCCATATCAAACTTCTCCGGTGTAGCATACCTCCTTATAACAGTACAATTTCTCTGGTGTAGCATACCTCCTTATAACAGTACAATTTCTCCGGTGTAGCAAACCTCCTTATAACAGTACAATTTCTGTGACATTACGAATGAAATGCAAGATCAATTCTTTTTACTTCTATAACGCGCACTTGCCAATTTGTACATAGTCATGTTTAATACACCCCCCCCCCCTTTATTTTGTAATAGTACAAAAGCTAATTCAAAATTTGATAACAATGTGGACTTTAAATCTATTGAAGCAGTAGATAACACGTACTTATGTAGTGTATACAGGGTCGATCTCGTCACGTACAGGTATTTAAAGCACGGGACTACACGGAAGGTCGAAAGAAAAGGGAAGCCATGTTGGATTTTTACAGGTGACACAAAATTATTACTATTATGTTAACATCACAGTGCCACCAAATCATTATAAATGTATAATAAGATATGTGTTTGATCAGAATTATTAATGAGACAGGGATCGAAATTAACTTTTTTCACTACTAGCAAATTTTAGCTAGTGGAGTATTTTCCAACTAGCAAAATTGGAACTTTTACTAGCATTTTTCAATCGATGGTTGTTTTACAGGAATTTAAGAAAACAAGCGTGTATCTATATCAAAATATAGGAAAAAATCTTTTAAAATCTTCTTTAAAGTGCAATAATAAAAATAATATTGAGAATTCTTTCATTTAAAATTTAATGAATTATCAGACAACATCCATGTACATGTATCATTGGTGCATGATGAGAGTCATAGGGTACATTTGTGCGGCGAACTCGTTGTCCAGAGATCTACCACCTATTTACAACATCATGTGGTTTGAAATCTTGAAGACTGTTTGTGCCAATTCAAACTGTATGTTCAAAGCTTTTGGAAATTTCATCTAAAAATTCTAGTTGAAAAAAAAACACTCCGAACTCTAAGTGTTTGACTATGGACTACAGAAGGACACCGCGTGAAGCGGTGACACTAACACTTTCATGTGTTGTTTCATGTAAACACGGACGAGATCAACATGCTTGCTATTTAAATCAGACGTCTCTGAGACGCCCAAAGTGTACATGAAGTAGGCCATCTTCGACATCACTGACTGAGATGACCTTGGCCTTAGTTGTTTATTCGATCCATGTTTACTTTTCCAATATTTGTATATTCATTCTGTAAAGCGTTTCTATGCAAAAATTATTGTTAACTTATTGTAAACTTCAAAGTACAGCCAATAAACCAAGGAAATCCGGAAAAAGAGATCGGTTTCTTTTTCACTCGCAAAAAGTTGTGATCACTTGTGATTTTTCACTCGCAATTTTAATTTCTAACTCGCATTTAGCGAGTATTTCCCCTTAATTTCGTTGCCTAACTGAGACAGGTTTGATGACACTGGTCATTATAACGTGAATTTTAGAAATTCGGGGGAGGGGGGAGGGTGATGTAGTACATGTATATATTTGTACTATACGTACATATAAATGTATGATGAAAATATAATAATAATCTATCCTGGTATAATTCTAGCGTGTAAAATTGTTTATTGAAGTTCCCATCTAAACGATTTATATCCAATGTTTATTTATAAACGATTTATATCCAATGTTTATTTCATGTCCTGCAATTGAAAACTGACACTAAAAATAATGTTCATTTCTCTATTAACAGTGAACTAATCATGTGACCCAGACACCAGACATGCTGCAACCCCGGCGCAGTGCCCAAGACGTCCTACTGTGTGACTCCTGTGAAACTGCCCCCCTACAGAGTCACTGTGAACGTTGTAATATAAATCTCTGTACTAACTGTGTAGGAAAACATCTCTTGGATTCGTCTAGAAAACACCAAGTCATACCTTTCATCGAGAGAAGTTCTACTCCTAACTACCCAAAATGCCACAGCCACCCCGACAAACAGTGTGAACTTCACTGTAAGAAATGCGACCTTCCCGTCTGTTCTACCTGCGCCTTATTTGGTAAACATAAAGGTCACGATATATCAGATATTCAGAAAGAACTCAGCGCTAAAACACAAGATTTACGAAAAGATTTGGAAGAACTCGAGACCAGAATTTACCCTCGATATGAAGAAATTGTCTCCGATGTCCAAACTGAGAAAGCCGAGTTAGAAAGGAAGTACGGGAAACTGACCACAGCTGCCGACCAACAAGGAGAAGCCTTACACCGGGAGATCACCGCCATTGTCAACAAACGGAAATCCGACATAGCGGAGATGAAAACAAAACATCTGGCTGTCTTAAATAAAAACACAGATGAAATCACACACAGTATTACTGAACTCAAACAAATCATTCTAAATCTGAAGGCAATATTGGAATCCAATGACGTCTCCCTAATCTCTACCTACAAATATAGGAATGCCGAGTTCAGGAGATTACCCCCAAAAGTCCAAGTTACATTACCAAGTTTGTCACCTCAGAAAATAAACACAGAACAGCTCCGTGAAATCTTTGGTTCTCTGTCGCCATTATCCATTAACACAGAAGAACAAGGTTACATAATGAAGTCAGCAGAAGCTGTATCGTCTCCTCCAGTCAAACCACTGCTTGATGAACCGCACGTCACCGCCACCATAGACACTGGGTATAGCAGACTATACGGTGTTAGCTGTGTCAGTGAAGAACAAGTCTGGACACGCGGGGATAACGAAATCATGAAGCTCCTCAACCTCCGGAGTAAACTACTGACATCAATACAAACCAAGTCAGGGAGACAACCAGGGGGCATAGCAGTGACACGGGACGGGGATCTTGTTTATACTGACTATAGAGATAAGACTATAAACCTGGTCAAGAATAAAGAGATACAGACCGTGATCACACTACAGAGGTGGATGTCTTTCATACTACAGGGGTGGGGACCTCACGGTGTCTGCCGTACCGCCTCTGGTGATCTCCTGGTTACCATGAACAGTGATGATGGAAAACAATCCAAAGTCGTGCGTTACTCTGGCTCCACAGAGAAACAAAGCATTCAGTTTGATGATCAGGGCCGTCCTCTCTATTCACGTGCTCGTCACATCAGTGAAAACAGGAACCTGGATATCTGTGTGGTTGACTGGGACGTTGATGCAGTAGTGGTGGTCAATCAGTCAGGAAAACTCCGATTTAGATACACTGGTCATCCCTCTAATACCAAGCAATCATTTACTCCAGTCGGCATCACTACAGACAGCCAGAGTCACATCCTGACAGCAGACTATAGAAATCACCGTATCCACATCCTAGATCAGGACGGACAGTTCCTCCGTTACATTCACTGTGATTTACGCGGTCCATTTGGTTTATGTGTGGACATCAGAGACAACCTCTTTGTGGCTGAGTGTGTCACTGCTAAAGTGAAGAAAATCCAATATCTATAAACGGTGTTAATTACACATCTCAACACTGTGTTAATTACAGATCCAAACACCGTGTTAATTACAGATCTAAGCACGGTGTTAATTACAGATATAAAAACCATGTTAATTACCTAGCTATTTAAACCTACAGGTACATGTACTTAAAGTAGCTATTTCTACTTAATACTTTTACCTGTTTTAGGAAATATAAATAAATAATGATTAAGGCGCATCTTTTTAACAGGTCAGTCGTTTTATGTAGCATGTTGTGCATCTGCACTGCAAAATTCGGAGTGTAAATTTGAATACTTTATGAGGGTGGAGAATGCAAAGGAAATGCATGATAATTCGCCCCAAAAAACTTTGATGTAAAAATGCATGACGGTAAACTTTAAAATTAATACAGATTTGTAAAACATTCTACACTTTTTATCACGTAGCTTTGATCATAAGCTCCTAAAAAATGGAACTGGGTGTTGTTATTGATGCAAATTTGAAAGGTTAGAAAGTAAACATTTTTTGTCCAATATTTTTGTGGTATTCATCGTCAGTGTAAGTGAATCAAGATCTTTGGTACACACCATATTGCACCGTTCCTGCGTTTGGCCACGAAATGCAAGTAAAGGAAAAAGTAGTTAAAAATACCTACCTGGAGTAGGTTTAAATACCTACGTAGCTATAAGTAGCTACGTAGGTAGAAATAGTCTTTGGACTGGACCTGTTTAAAACTGTAAGTAATTACAACTATGTGATGCTTACAAAAGTGTGTATGATGTGTAATTAACATGTGTATTGATAAAGTTATATTTATCTTGGGCCTATATTGAACATTATTCTGTTTGTCAAGTTTTAAATTACAGTGTATATCTTTTGGTATTTGTATTATGTTTCAATGTATATATTATAGATAAACATTTATAGAATACAATCTTACATTATGACTGAGTACTTACTTAGCTGTGTAGTACAGTAACATATAGTGACCCCCAAACGTCCGGTCTTCTGATCCAAGGTCACAGTCTTCTGTTTACCATCAATGACGTCACAACGCGTATCTCCACAGTCCTACAAAATCAACACAGACAAATAGAAATCTTATCAAACTCAATTTCCAAGAATATCGTATTAATTTACCTCAACAAAGTACAGATTTGATTTAGACAATCTTAACAATATTAACACTTATTAATGGTAAAACTATGATTTATCATCAGATTTTGTAAATTGATTAGCTCACCGGGACGATTTCCAGACCACAGGGGCTCGGTTGTCAGATACTGAAGTTTTGTATCATTTGTTCCCGAATAATAAATTGGAAGTTTTGCATGATTTGTGTCCGAATAATAGATTATATAAATAAAACCCACCACCAAAATTCGGTTGGTTTTTTGTTTTGTTTTTTGAGGTTTTAAAAAAGGTGTAACATGTGTACATAATAATAACCGAGCCCCTGTGCTTCAAATTTAGGCCTATGCTCTGAGCTTACGATCATTGAGCAGTGAGGGTTCTTTAGCGTACCACACCTACTGTGACACGGGACATGAGTTTCTAAGGTCATCTCCGAGGACCCGTGACATTCCGTCTGATGCCGAGCGTTTGGCGATAGAATTGTCACTACCTGTTTTAACAACTTAGGTCTGTCGCGGCCGAGATTCGAACCCCGACCTTCCACATGTGGGGCGAACGCTTTCCCTCTAGACCACATATGCCTTATAAGGGAACATTCATTTGGTACCAAGACTTTTTATCTAGTGACCTTGACATTTGACCTACTTTTTGAAAACATTAACCTGGGCTAATCTTTTGAATCAAAGGGGATAGGGTTTTGATAATTCACATATGAATCCTTCATGAAGAGACCTTTCTTTTGTTTTGGTACCTTGACATTTGACCTTGTAAACTTGACCTTCGACTTTGACCTACTTTTCAAAAACTTTATACTTTGTTATATCTTTTGAACCAAAAGTAAAATGGCTTTGATATTTAATATTTAGATATCTCATGACCAAGCCTTAGATATAGTATCGAAACCCGCACCTATTGACCTTGGGCTTCGGCCTAATTTTCAAAAACTTTAATCTTTTGAACTAATGGGACTAGGGGGTGTTGGTGAAGTAGAGTCGTGCTTCTGGCGAGCTATGTTGTCTTCTGACAAATCTTGTTTTTGTATTTCTGACTGGTGAATAATCAACAAGAATTAACAATTCAGCAAACAGCAAGGTAGATTGATAGAATGGAAAACAAGAGTTATTCTCAGATTCAAATGAAACAAATTTTCCCTGCTTGTGGGACTAACCAGTCACTTATCTGACCATCAATGAATTTTGTGGAATGGTCAGTGTTATGAAGAATAAGTCCAGTAGACTGGCTTTGGTGTGGGTCCTGCGATTTGGGAAGAACTATACATTCAATCGTCTCCTCGCACCATACTTTGATTTTCATATACTCAAGTTCAACCAGAATCTCTCAGATATATCAAAAGAAATGTTTTATCATATTATATCAGATAAATTCCTCAAAGAACAGGGTTCCTTGTATTTAAATGTAAAAATCAAAGCATAATTATTTGGAACCACAAGAAAATTATTTGAAAAATAAAACGAATATATGAATAAATCGTCATTTTGATTCTGGTTTTTGACAAAAATATCAAAATAGGGAGTGGGGGTTGAAGAGCTTAAAATAGCATACAAGACCATTTTTGATAAAATGTTCAGACAAGGTGGGGGGGGGGTAAACACCTATACACCCTCTAAATCCGGCACTGCCTTAAATAGTTAGTTTTAGCTCACCTGACCTAACAAGTTAGCTTTTTTTGATCACCTTTCGTCTCTCCTTTGTCTGTGAACTTTCCACATTTTCACCTTCTCCAGAACCATTGGACCAATATCAATCAAACTTGGTAAGTTGATATAAATTATCCTTTGTGTAAAGGGGCTTCAGGTTTGGTCAAATGAAGAGCCATACCATCTATAAAGGGGAAAGAATCACGAAATGCAAAAATAGGGTGGGGGCATTTAAAAATCTTCTCAAGAATCGCTGGACATGTTGAAATTTACGTGAAAGTTTCCCGGAGACAGTGCAAATTCAAGCTTAATCAAACATGGCCCTGGAGTTAGGGTGGGGCTACAATAGAGGATCAAAGTTTTACATGCATGTAGGGGCGCAAATAATTCAAAATGTCTTCAGTTATTTGCGTTTACATTAATTAGGCGCTTCAGTACAAGATTAAGAGGATGTTCATGGAACAAAATGAGGCCTTTTTCAACCCCCCCCCCCCCCCCGCTTGAGAACTTTTTTGCGGCGATAATTTCTCTGAAATGTGCAGATTCCTTTCTATCTCATCCCTCTTTCGATTTATGGAATCGTTTCACGCTTTTTGAAAGCTTTAGAGATTGGCCTTCCACCGACTCATTTTATCATAAAGGTCTATAGACAGGGAATGCACACATTTCAGAGAAATTATCAATTTGATTGGGGGGGTTAATCAGTATCCATATTTCAGCAATCTGATTAAAATAATATCTTAGATCCACTCCGATATGTAGCTACATAAAGATCTGAAGACATCCCGTATGATCTTTGTGTAGCAATAAGTTAAAGGAGCTGAGCGGATAAAACATCTTATTTTAATCAGATTGCATCAGATCCTCCTAGGCACCTGATCCCACCTCTGTTGTGTCCAGGGGTCCGTGTTTGCCCAACTCTCTATTTTGCATTGCTTGTAGGAGTTATGAGATTGATCACTGTTCGTTATCTTCACCTTTCATACTTCAGTGCCTGTGATTTCGACGGTACAGCATGAATTAGCTAGACTAGAAGTTCTCTCATTTAAACCATATTCTGCAGTAAATAAAATTCTGACGTAATCCAGTAATTAATTTATGATAACTTACCTAATAGTACATTACCTGACAATCACTAAGTACTGTCCTCCGACGCAAGTCCATTGTCTGACAGGATGAAAGTGTCGTCTGATCAATCAAGAAAGACAACCTTTCTATTTCTGTGACGTAGTAAACAGCAAAAACTGTAGGAGTTATATTTCTTGATGCATACCCTGATAGGATACCAATCCAGGTGCGGATCCAGAAATTGAAGTTAGGGGCATAACTTCACGAGGCAAGGGTCTGTCTTAAGGCTTTCAGTGGGTCCAGGGCGAAGCCCTGTTGGGGCCTAAGGATTGAAGCCTTGCTGCAGCCCAGGGGGCGAAGCCCCCGCAAGCTCCTGTGGTCATTTAAAATCACAAAACTTCTTACAACTAAGGTCATACATATTTTATTTCTGTCTTATACCAAAATATGAGCGTAACTACGCCAAAACTAATCATGCAAGATTTAGCGTCTGTGTATATACAGTGTGTACTTAATTTGACTCATTCAGGGATTTATTGGTGAAAAATTATCAAAGAAGATTATGTACAGTGCTTTAAGATTAAAATTTGAATTTGTGAAATGGGCCACTGGATTTTAATGGGCTTGAAATATGCTTTCTATATAGTCAAAATGACTATTTTGTGTTATTTTAATGAGATGAAATTGATAAAATGATACAGATTAAAAAAAAAAACTGGAATGAAATGGAAGCCCTCTCAATATATCACGTGTAGTTTACAGTTCATGTAGCCTGTAGTAAATGTTCTTTAAAAAAATGAAATTTCTTTCCTTATAAGCTGTCCTACTGATATGCTTTATGGGCCTAAAATAATAAATAAACTTATCTAATAAGTAAGCTGAAAACAGAAAAAAAATTGCATGTTTTTGCTGGGTTTTTTTTTGTTTTGTTTTTTTATTACTGGTTTTTTGTAAACAACACACCATGATTTTACATAGATTTTCTATATTAAAAAAAAATCCTTTTAACTGAAAGCACCCCAGCAAGTATATTATAAAGAAAATACTTCATGTTAAATAAATTTGGTGATAAGTATTGTAAATTTCTTTTTCTTCAATTATCTTCACCTTCAATCATTTTGTTATACATTCATGTACTATATTCATTTTATTTTGTCATAACTGACCTTTGCCCTATGGAAAGGGCTTATATAGGCATTGTATCTGCTGCATATTCCTATTTATGTATGTATTTTCTATATACACATGAATATTTATTGATTGTATCTAGCTTAACGTCTCGCTCGAGATTTTTCAAGGTGAAGGGCTTCAAAGTTAGACCTATGCTCGGCGTTTACGGCCATTGAGCAGTGAGGGTTCCTTATCGTGCAACACTTACTGTGACACGGGACAACCGTTTTTAAGGTTATCTCCGAAGACCTGTGAAATTCGCACCTGATGCCGAACGTTTGGCGATGGAACTGTCACTACCTGTTTTAACGACTTAGGTCTGTCGCGGTCGGTATTTTAACCCCGGACTTCCGCATGCGGGGCGAACGCTCTAACCTTTCGGCCACCGTGGCGGTACATATATCTGTTGAAATGGGAAAAAATTGAAAATAAGAATTCATATAATTAGGACATGAATACTCCGCCCGATCTGACCTTTCTAATGCAATATGAAAATAATGGACCCATGAGTCACTTTGGCCCATATATAAAAACTTCCCCTACATACATGTATTTGCATGTAAAATTTTGATCCCCTATTCTGACCCCAACCTACCCCCGTGGGCCATTGTTTTTACAAACATGAATCTGTACTATGTCAGAACGCTGCCATGGAAAATTGAACTTCTCTGGACTAATGTTTTTTGAGAGGATTTTTAAAGATTTTTCCTATATATTTTCATGTAAAAAGCTGATTCCCTATTGTGGCGCTACTCTATCCCAAAGGCCATGAATTTAGCAAACTTGAATCTGCACAATATCAGGAAGCTTCCATATGAATTTGAGCTTTTCTGGCCCAGTGGTTCTTAAGAGGAAGATTTCTAAATGACTCCTCCCTATTGTTGTTGTTTTTTTGTAAATATCTCTCTTTTGAAGGGGAGATAGCCCTTCATGTAAACAAATTTAAATTCCTTTCATCCAGGGATAATTTCTACCAAGTTTCGATGAAATTAGCCTGCTGGTTCTAGAGAAGAAAAATTCTAAAATTTGTCAGTGTTATTTCACTATTTCTCTATAATTATTTCCCCTTCGAGAAGGACATTGTCCCTCATTTGAACAAAGTTGAATCCCCTACATAATAATTATAATGAATAAACACGGACCCCTGGATATACAAGAGGTGAGATCAGGTTCCTAGGAGGAGTAAGCATCCCCTGTTGACCGATCACACCCGCCGTGAGCCCTATATCTTGATCATGTAAAAGGAGTTATCCGTAGTCAAAATCAGTGTACCAAGAACGGCTTAACAATCGTTATTAAACACGTCAGACAGCATTTAACCCAAACATAGGTCGTATTTACAAATTAGATCATTATATCGACCATGGAATTTGCGAAATGCTTACTTTAAACGCGATTGTTTATTGATCCTATCATGATATCCTATTTAGTATGATATGTAAAAACTCCCTGACTAGCGGGATCGGCAAATTAAAAACAACTGAAACGTCAGTCCAGATCTCGATATATTTCCTCAAAAGCTGGTATAGGTACATCTGTAATTATATACATGTAAAACTTATACGGTACCAATTTTGATGCACCAGATGCGCATTTCGACAAATAATGTCTCTTCAGTGATGTTCAACCGAAATGTTTGAAATCCGAAATAACAGTGAAGTTTTAGAGCTATTATAGCCAAAAACAGCGTGCCAAAAAAGTCGAGTCAAATTCGTCTAAGGATAAGAGCTATGCATAAGGGAGATAATACTTAATTTTGAAATACATATATATCTATACATATGATTATATTATCAATCATTCATTCCTGAACATTTGATTTAAAAGTGCTCGAATTAATTTCTTAAAAATAAACAACTGTACTCTATTCAATTTCAAAAGTTCATTCATAGATGCATCATGCTCGGATCTGGGGTGGGGCGGGGGGGGGGGGGGGAGGGGAGATTGCAAAGTATATGTACATGTATCATCGAGATTTATGAGTGATTGCATTTGTGCGCTCAGTAATGTGGAAAGAACAAAATTATCGTTGAATGATTTTGTACAAAAGGTTATCAAAGGAATACATACTGGAACAACCTGTTTGATATCTGTTTTATATTCTTCTTTACATTTACAATTCACATAATAGATTACATTGATTGTTTTTGTAACAAATCATTAACATCCGATACTTAACCATAGGTTGGGATTCAATGTAGATGTATTAATATTTATACTTTTCACTTTTTTCCGACAGTGTAAACCTTTGATTATATACTATTACATAAAGTCATTGGCTTAATCACAAAATACATGGGATAAACTGGACTAACAGGCCACCTAGAGGCTATTACAAAGGTGGATGATCTTAAAGGAAAGACAGCTACAAATATTGAGGTCAAGGTCACAAAAGATCGTCCATCTCTAAATCTGTATGCTATCATTATGACATGATTTGGCCAAAAAAATTCCATAGCGACCTTCCATTTTTTTATGCAAATGTAGTTAATTGAATATAAAGTAATATTAGTCTAGTTTGTATGGAATGAGATGAAATTTATAGAAATATGGGGTACTTTCTGAATAATCAACTTAATTGATTTTTCATACAAATTACTTCTTTCCGAATCCCATGATGCAAACAAACTAGACACTTACTCCTTAGATGTATTAAATATGTTAAAGCATCCTTTTCAGATCAAAAACCACAAATCTACAATTTGTTGAATTATCTTCAATTAGATTAAGGTTTGTTCAGTCCATTTCAATATATCTACATGTCCAATGGTTTTGTCTTCGATATCTTTACCGATTGAAATGATAGCCATTTCCGCATGAATGTGAAAAAGATTTGCGTATGAATCTTGCTAAATATAGTATGACTATTCTTATGACTGGGAGTTCCAACAAAAATGAAAAGTAGAATTATAAAACAAAATTAAGCGACCCTGGTGAATGTTGTAGCCCATGGAATTTTTGTTGACTTCGTCTGTATTTTGGCTGAGAGGAGTAATCCATGGCTTTTTGTTGGTGCCTCTTGTTAGATCAGGGTACTTCTTTCAGGTCACCTGAGCTAGAAATTCCTCCATTATCATTTTTTTTTTAATTCCTTCTCATAATACACGTGACCAATTTCAACCAAATTTATCACAAAGCTTCAAGTTTATTCAAATAAGTGTCATGTTCCTCTCGAAGGTTTAAAGAAATCTCTTTAAAAAGAATGAAGATAATGAACAGTGACTAATCTTACAGGACTATGAACCAGAAATGTCAAAACTTGTGTGGAAGATTCTTTATATAATTAAAAGTCAGAATTATTTAATCTCCCGGGGCCAAGGTAGGTAAAAATAGGGGTTCAACGATTAACATTGGAATATACATACATATAACATCACTGAAAGACAAAGAGAGTGCAATTTGTCAAATTGATATGAAAACACTTTATTACATCCCCTCTCACAGTACAAGATTTGTTTAAACTTCCTCTCCGGTGACCTTGCCCTTTCACCTATTTCATTAAAACTATATTGGAACCAGTGTTTTTATTTATTATCCCATCCCTGGTGTTTCCAGGAGTCCGTATTTTCCTACTCTTCATTTTGAGTTTTTATAGGAATTATTGGATTGGTCATTGTTCGTTATCTTCAACTTTTCATGTGAAAGGCGTCAATTCTGCAAGTTTCATCAAGAAAACTCGGAAAAGAAATGTGACTGAAAGCGAGCAAACAAACGCACGTTCTATCCCTGAGGTAATGCCGTAGAATATTAAATATATGCTACGCAATTAATATAATCCTTGATTGATTGTGATAACGAACAGTGATCAATTTCATAATTCCTATAAGCAATAGAAAATAGATGTTGGGGAAACACGGACCCCTGGACACACCAGAGGTCGGATCAGGGGCATAGGAGGAGTAAGCATCCCCTGTCGACCGGTCACACCCGCCGTGAACCCTATATCTTGATCAGGTAAGATGTCAAAATTCATAATTATCTGTAATTTGCTAATACTGTTTTGAAACCAAGGGTCAACGTAACCGCCTTATAACCAGGGATCAACATGATCAAAAACAACGAATCCATCCTCGGGATTAAAGCAAGAACATCACTAACGATGCAAAATCCACCCGTAATTTAACATTCTGTGCTCATAACATGAAACTTATTTAAAAGTTTGAATTTCATTTTCAAAAATGTCAGTACCAACGAAAAAAATCTGAGCAGCGGAAAGCTAAGTCTTAAAGCATTCAAGGGAAAGTCCGACATCCGATTACCTATATAAAAAATATAGACGGGCAAACAGTACCATACTATAGATAAATACGTCCCATCTAAAGATGACGTACAAAGAGAGGTCAAATCCTCGGCTTGCAGTATTTAGATTAACCATCGGAAACAGAGGGAACTTAATTCTAGTGATCTTTAAATTTCCACAAAAACTATGAAATGGAAACAAATCATTCAATATAGGTGGTAATATTATCTAACATGGTTGTATTTGAAATGCCTCATTTCCTTTAAAGCTTACCTGGCCGTCTCAAGATTTGCAAATAAAGAGTCTTTCAGACCTCTCTGGTTAGCATCAATTAGTTTTATGTAACATTTATGTAACATTCATACTAAAGTCAGTCTATATACAATGGTGTTTTTCTTGCCCTAGTTTTTATAAAACGGGAATACTGCACTTCAATATTGACGAAACAATTACCAGGTGAACTGAACAGGCACTCAAGAGCAAATCTTGTATTTATTGATTTTTTTAAAGCGAAATATCTTTTCACTTAGTTGCACAAATATTCTATCGGCAAAGTCAAACTTTTTTTTTTATAAAAAGAAGGCTATTTTAAAAACTGTACCGGTGTAGCAGGTCTGGTGTTTGTAGACTTGTACTTGGCGTTGCGTGGGTATGGATAGCATCTTTAAGAGCGCTGTTAACGTGAAATTTTGTGAAATAGAAGACTGTGAATTCCCTCTAAAATGTTTTTGTCATGATTGTTGTATGGGCCTGTGTTTCAGGTGTTCTAAGATTCATTTTAAACGCAGAAATTCTCACAGGATTGTTTTGTACAGAGAGAGAGCAAAAATCAGGAGTAAAGCTTGTGGAAGTCATATGTGTCTCCTAAAGGGACCGTGTATGGAAGCTTGCTGTTTCACTTGTAGAAAAGTAATTTGTGATAGTAGTATTGAAGATCACGAGTTTCATTATACCATGACAACATCGGAACAACTTGTATATTTTGAAAGAATGATCAACTATTTGAGGCTCGTTCGTTCAAAGATCAGGGACATTACAAAATTTTTAGCAAAAATTGAACAAGGAGTTCCTGTTAATTATGGAAGATCCAAACAATTGAAGTGGAAAATGAAACATGCTTTCCTAACTACAGCAAGATATAACTTACCTCACCTAACTGACATCAAGCGTAGAGGAGAAGAGTACATTCGTCTATGTAGACAAATGCAGGATTCTTTTAGCCTTGGACAAACTTTGTCCAAAAACGTCCCGAATGCAACATTCATAACAGCACCAAATATTAATGTCATTTCGATTGCTAACCCAGGTGGCCGCCCCAAAAAGAATTTCGGACCTCTTTTGATATGCAATATCCGGATTTTCACCAAACCATTTTCAGGTGTAAAACTCTTTGGCAGCAGTGACATCAGCGTTTGGGTACACGAAAAGAACGCTAGAGTTTTAAGCCGCCATGGCATCTGTGGGAGTTGTCGCAGTAAATACATTTTAGATATGGTTCCAGAATTCGTCACCTTAGCTCGAGATCATATAGTATACGTAGATAACTCCAAAAATACAGTATACAAACTTTCTTCTAAAGGTACACAAAAACTGGTGCAGGAGTCTGCTAATTGTACACAAAAACTGATGACGGAGTCTGCTAATTGTACACAAAAACTGACGTCGGAGTCTGCTAATTGTACACAAAAACTGGTGACGGAATCTGGTATCATCACGGCTATTTCGTCTTCCTCAAACGACTCTTTGCTGGTCTGTACCTGTAACATGGCCACAGGTAGAGGAGAAATTCGCAAATATGATATCAGTGACGGGAAATTATTGCAGATCCTGGCAAGTAGTAGCGAATTTCCATTTTCCTTTTACGATCTGTTAAATGTGTTTTCCGTCACTGAAAATATTGACGGTAGTGTGTGGTTCTTAGCGCTGCTTGATAGGTCAGAGGTCAGGAAAATCGTCAAAATCAGTAGATGTTTCACTGATCGCAATGATTCATTCGCGGTGGCCCAAGTTCTTGACAACTTGCGGACCATTTGTCCAATGGAGATAACACACAACAGCAGAGGTGACATTTTGATCTTAGACGACAATAAAAAAGAGGTCCATATCGTGAACAAAATTGGGAATCAGACGTGGTCTTGGTCTTTTAGAGGGAATATTGAAAGTATTTGTGTTGATCCCTCAGACAAATTATGGGTAGCCGATTCTGAAGGCGATATTAAAGCTTTTGGATGTTATAGATTGTGTAAACCAATTTCTCGGCAAGGAGTCAAAAATGTTCTAAAGAAATACTCAAAGAATCGTTTCTGGGGTGTGAGTCATGCGAAATCGTTAGCTTCTAGTGTAACGTTTAGCAAACATTTGAAAAAGCACCACAACGAAATATCCTGTGAAATCTGTTCATTTTCATATATGTACCCATCGTTGCTAGCCACGCTTCCTGAGTCCGGAAGTACCAACCTCAAACCGAATTGACGTAGCGTGAACGGAGACAATTAACATGTTTTGCGATGATTGTCCGAGCCCGGTAATTTATCATTTCCAGTATCTTTAGTAACTTGACTCTAATTCAGGAATCAAATGTATCATACCAGATGGAAAACCAACACAGTGCCGTCCTGCTGTCACCGAACGGTTACCAAGAAATGTCACTCAAAAGTCCGCTTTGGTGTATGTGAGTAATCGTCTGTCGGTGAATCCCAGAGTTAGACATATAGGTACGTTCTACATTCAAGTTCCTGATAGTATTTAGAGGTATGGTGCGATCTCAGTGGCGTTTTGCACGACGTGTGTACCATCGATGCACCGAATTACGCTAGGTAAACGCCGGCCTTATCATCTGTTCGACTTCTGGAGAACCCGTACCCAGGAGAACTCGTACCTAGAAATTTGGGTAAGAGTTCTCCTGGGAAATCGTACCCTGGAGAAGTCGTATCCGAGTACGACTTCTCCAGGAGAACACGTACCCGGGTACGAGTTTTCCAAGAGAAGTCGTACCTACCAATATCTGGGTACGAGTTCTCCTGAAGAAAAACTTTGTCATTTTATCAAATAGAAATGTGGGTACGAGTTCTCCTACAGAAAAAAACCCTGTCATTTCTGTCATAAAAGTCTGGGTACGAGTTTTTCTGGGGAAAAAACATTGTCATTTTATCTGATAAATCTGGGTACGAGTTCTCCTGCAGAAAAAAAACTTTGTCAGTTCTGTAATAAAAAAAAAATGAGTACGAGTTTTCCTGGAGAAAAACTGTCATGTCTGTCAAAAATCTGGGTACGAGTTCTCCTGGTGAAAAAACTTCCGTCATTTTGTCATAAAAATCTGGGTACGAGTTCTCCTTTATGTGCCGGAGAATAGAGGTCCGCTATAAAAATGCTATGTCGGAAGTTAAAAATTGGTGTTTAATTGCAATAATTATACTAATTATCGTCTCACGCCAAACCGCAATTCAAATGAGAGAAAAAAACAACAAACAAGTACGATCATTGTATTCACTTTTTTTATTCAATTGAAAATCATGTTCATAGTAAATTATGTATAATGTATGAAATCCTCGATTTTCGCAAGGAGAAATTGTACCCAAATTCCAATACCTAAAATGGTATAATTCTTAATGAGATAAACTCATATCAAAATTTTGATTACTATATAATGACAAACTTTTTTCTCCAGAAGAACTCTTACCAGAATTTATATAACAAAAAAAACATAGTTTTTCTCCAGGAGAAAACGTACTCAAATTTCTGGGTACGAGTTTTCCTGGGTACGCGTTCTGCTGGATACGAGTTCCAAGCTGATTCTTTGAGTGCAGCAATTTAGCAGAATGAGTAATGCTATCAATTAATGTGTTCAATAATTCAGAATTAAAGACCCATTAATTATTTGAAGAAATCTTTTATTGAATTGTTACGCACATCAATCAATTCAATTCCTGATATCTTCAAATCATTAAAAATATTATAACCCTATCAAAGAATTAAAACTCATCGAGATCACAAGCACCGTACGTAACAATCACATACAGCCTTAACGTCAGCCTTGCATATCAATCTAATTAAAATCAGCTCCTCGATCCGCTCCTCTGTTCCCCTTGTAGCGACATAAACAAAATCAAGGAGCTGATTTTAATCAGATTGTCTTGCATATCAAATCTCATGATTAAAACTTAAAGCCCTATCTCCAGGCTTATTTAAATCAACTAAATCTGAAGTATCGCACAGAATGGTACATTATAGCCTTAGCACCGGTCTCATATATCCACTGAAACTCAGGCATCAAACGTAATAATGAATTATAGCCCTAGTACCGGGTGTATATTTAAACTAAATCTCAAAAACTGTGCATAACACCTTATAATCTTAGCACCGAATTTATATATCACTAAATCACAAACAAAAATTTTTCATATCAACTAAATATCAAACTCCGTACATGATAATAACTTAATAACTTATAGATTTAGCACCAGATTTAAATATCAACTAAATCACAAGTTTTCAGATGATTATTTAATGTAAATCTGAATAATCTACATGGGAATGCTTACTCCTCCTAGGCACCTGATCCCACCTCTGGTGTGTCCAGCGGTCCGTGTTTGCCCAACTATCTATTTTGTATTGCTTATGGGATTGATGAGATTATTCACTGTTCGTTATTTCCACCTTTCATGCATGCCAACATTCGCAACATTAATAGTGAGCGCTTCAAAATGTATTATTGCAACAAGGTAACTATAAATTTGTGTATCATATGACAATGAGTTGGACTGTGATACATTATAGATTTGCATGTTCATCGATTGTCATCGGTTCATCGGTTGTCTGAATTTCTGAAACAACATTTGAATATAACCATTTTTTCTTTATTTCAGATTCTATACATAAATTGCCATTTGCCAGTTTCCATATATGTACAAGAAAAAATACAGTGATGAAAGTTGAGAAAAAGACATTCCTTTTTGTTGTTACATATTGTATATGTATGACAGTTAGGCTATCTATAGCGTAATAACGATAAACATGTGAAGTGTTTGCTAATTTAGAAATGGAAGACATTTTCTGAAAGTGTCATTTAGATGTGTTTGATAGATACCTGTAGTTTTTATACAATACATATTGAAAGAAAGCCTTTTAGAAGGCAAATTTAATGAAGAGGATATGCATAGATATGGATGTCAGAAATATAAAAGAATATTTATTAACTTTCTTGTTATACCTGTACTAAGGACAAATGATCAAAGTAAAAAATTATCATTTAAGAAATAAAGGGTCAATATCAAGGGTGAATAATTTGTATTAAAGGAAGGTCCTGGACCCTTTCCAGGGAATGATAACTGCAAAATATGATGGGTTATTCAAATCCGCTGTAGATCCACAGGACAAGAAATGACAAAACTGTGTGAATACCGTTGTATAGGATTTCAAAACATTGTTTTTGAGGACATAGTGGCGCCATCATATAAGAGGTCCATTTATTTATTGTTTGGAAATGGTGTATTTGTAAAATAATTAAGAAATTAATTGTTGTTTGAAGTTAACTTGCTTTCCTAATTGGTCTTAATTTCAGAAAGATTTTACATGTTAAAAAATTGTTTTCTGGAAAGCGATAAATCATTAAATTTGTTCAAGTCTCTTAGAAGAGAAATTTAAAAAAAAAAAGTTACATTGGGGACCAGATCCATATAATTACAAACATCAACAGAACACGGTATATACTACAAAGAATTATACTTAGGCACATAGAACCTGGGATGGGAGGATGGGAGGGGGTTAACCACCCTCCCCACTTAGGTGACAAATGTGCCTTCCATGTAAAATAATAAAATGGACAATATAATCAAAACTTAACATGAAATCAACAAACCAAGTTGCTTTATACCGAAAAGAGTAGCATTGTGTGGTTTTTAGTTCACCTGAGCTAAAAGCTCGAGTGAGGATTTGTGATCACCCTTGCTTGTCGTAAAAAGCGACTAAATGGGCTGTCCTTCGGACGAGACCGATAAAACCGAGGTCCCGTGTCACAGCAGGTGGGGCACGATAAAGAACCCTCCCTGCTCAACGCCATAAGCACCGAGCATAGGCTAAAATTTTGCAGCCCTTCATCGTCTCCATGTGAATGAAATATTCTCGAGAGGGACGTTAAACAATCCTTCAATCAACCTGATCACTCGTCCGTTTGTCTCTAAACTTTACACATTTTCGACTTATTCTCTAAAACCAGTAGACCAATTTCAACAAAACTTGGCAAAAAGCATCCTTGGGTAAAAGGCTTTCAAATTTGTTCAAATTAAGGGATATGCCCCTTCACAGGGGAGATAATCGCAAAAATAAGGTGGGGTCATTTAAAACTCTTCTTAAGAACCACTTGATCGGAAAAGCTGAAATTTACATGAAAGCTTCCTGACATAGTGTAGATTCAAGTTTGTTAAAACCATGGCCCCCGGAGTAGGTTGGGACTACAATAGGGGATTAAAATTTTACATACAAATATATAGGGAAAATCTTCTTCTCAAAAACCATAGGGCCAAAGAAGTTTACATTTACATGAAATCTTCCTGACATAGTGCAGTTTCAAGTTTGTAAAAATTATGGTTCGCGGGGTGGGTTGGGGCCATAATAGGGATCAAAGTTTTACATGCGAATATATATAGGAAAAATATTTTTAAATATGGGCTAAGGTGATTCAGATGAGCGATCCACTGAACCACGTAGTCGTCCACACATTAAAATTAACGTACAGGCGAAGTTGAAAATAATACCAGTGAAGTCGTTTTGATTTTTTGAATTTACAATAAAAAAAAAATGCCCTCGTGAAACGAAATTTCAAAGCTACAGTTTTATAGAGGAAAACTCGAAGAACATGTTCATGCTATTTTGTTTCACGGAGGCATTTTTTTAAATTCGGGGATACCCCTCCATTTTAATGCTAAAAATCATATAAATCGCTTATTGCTTAATTTAAACTCAAAATATTTTGGCTAATTTTTGTCAATACATGTTTTTTAAACTTATTTTCAAAAATTATTGAATCAAGACATACGTCCCAATTGGTGTTATCATATATTTGAAGAACTTAAATTTTTCGATCTTTCATGCAACACCTTTAGGGAAATTAACATGAGACGTGCAACACCTTTCTACGTTTGCCTTACATATAGATATAAAATGTTAAATTTTAAATATCCACATCGTGTACAGTGAAAAAGAATAGGCCTACATCAATTATATTTTTCTTAATACGAATGGACGCTTTATCTGATTCTAAAGTGAAATTGTGTTGATCTGAATTTAATTATATATATATATATATATATATATATATATATATATATATATATATATATATATATCTTCCAATTTTGGGCCCAGAAGGCATAACAGCAAGACAGCTTATAAAGATGGAAACTTTTAAAACAGCCTTAAAAGGTAGCTCACTACACTAAAGCTTATCATCTGTATGACACCATGTCACGAGATGGCGATTTAAATGTTTTGTGAAATTATTTGCATCGATCGATTTGTTTGTATAATATCATAGCTTAGTGGTTAAAGCATGGGGCTGGTGAACCGCAGATTTTGAATTCAAATCCACCAGTCTTTTGTTCATATGTGCTGAAATAATTTTTTTGAAAATCATGTTTTTATCCAAATATGTATATTTTTTGCCTTTTCTGGCCATGTATGCTTATTGTATATCATCATAACTTTCATAATTAAATCAATTCGTACTGATTTGAGAAACTATTTCTGTGTGTAGTGAGCCACCTTAAATTTTACCACACGTTTGCAACTGTGATGTCATGCCGTGAACATGGTTCACATCTAAAGCGATGACATTGGAATTGATATACTCAGCTGACTGGAGCTTCTGTACAACGTTAATTTAAGTAAAATGAAAACCCTACATTCTCGGATTTCTAATTGAATGTAGACTCCAAACGACACATTATTTTCAATGTTCAACTCTTGGACGTTTTATTGCTTAGAATTGCGGATCTGTAGTAACCTTGTGGTTAGAATTGCGGATATGTAGCAACCTTGTGGTTAGAATTGCGGATCTGTAGTAACCTTGTGGTTAGAATTGCGGATATGTGGTAACCTTGTGGTTAGAATTACGGATCTGTAGCAACCTTGTGGTTAGAATTGCGGATCTGTAGTAACCTTGTGGTTAGAATTGTGGATCTGTAGTAACCTTGTGGTTAGAATTACGGATCTGTAGTAACCTTGTGGTTAGAATTGCGGATCTGTAGTAACCTTGTGGTTAGAATTGCGGATCTGTGGCAACCTTGTGGTTAGAATTGCGGATCTGTAGTAACCTTGTGGTTAGAATTGCGGATCTGTAGTAACCTTGTGGTTAGAATTGCGGATCTGTGGCAACCTTGTGGTTAGAATTGCGGATCTGTAGTAACCTTGTGGTATCCAGGATGGATTCCAGTCTTCAGTTTCAATTCCTGTGTAGACTTTTTTGAAATCGTAGTTCATATGAATTTTTTTCAACATCACGTGTTTTTTGTAATATTATTCAGAGAATCATCAACTATCTGAATAATCAGTTTGACATTATTCTAGCAAAGGTATTTTCTTGTTTCCTTCCACATTCTGTGTTTGTTTTGTTTACATTATTTATAGGCAGTCATGCCGTGTTCTCATTCTATCTTATGTCGATGAGATTACCATTACCATTCTTACCTCATCAATATCATCTCCATGTCTTCAAACTTTCGATCATATCCTTATATATCCTAAACTCTCTCTTGCCTCATTACAAAAATAAAAGTTAAAAATATTCAATTGCTCACACATTTAATCACTTACCGCCTTGTCCCCACCCTGATACCAAAAACCCCGATCTCTTACTTTTGTGTAAAGGTCTACCTGTTCATTCTAAATATCCATTTAGTTTCTATTTAGTATCAATAGCATTAAGAAAGATGTTTCTTTAATGTTCAACACATAAATATTATACATATATACCAAGTTTGGCCCTGCTGTGGAGTTCAAACCTCTACCCTGTAGATCATCAAATTTGCAAGTTTGGTAGAGGCCTTCCTGCTCTACATCACTATGCATTTAGGTTTTCTTACACATGTGCGGTTGCAGAGAGGAAGGTTTTTAAAAATTTGTCAACTTTGGGAATTTTCTATTTTCTGCCCCGCCTCTAAGGCAACAGAAGTCCTGACATTTATAATTAATGTTCCCCTCTTCCCAGAGATACTTCATACCAAATTTGAAAATAATGTAAAAGGTAGTTATCAAGAAGTTAAAAACGCACGACGGACTCAATAGCTCACCGAAGTCTACTCGGGTGACTTAAAAAGGCAGGAGAAATGATCAATTTCTTACAATTTAATAGAATATACATCTCTCAAACAAAATAAAAAATTGGAATTCTTTCTAGAAAATGAAACATGTTTGGAGTAAATCATACTGTATTTTGTTTCAAAGATTTTGTCGAAATCATAAAAAGTTTGCCATCTGTTTAATGTGGCGTTATATTATCTTAATGTTTCGTGATTTTAATAATCATTTTAGCATATACTTTATTTCCACGACAGAAGTACATCACTCCTATAGAAAAAATACCATAGACATGCAACACCCTCATATTTAGAGAGATATAAATGTTTCTTAGGCCAACCTATTCAAATGGACAGGTTTGTGTTATTTCAATTTTTTTTATTCTATGTCTTAACTGTACCAAATCCATCACAAAATTGACCATTGATTTGTATTCTTAACAAATATCTTGTGAAGACTCCCGTTGCATTCGATTAGCCGCAACGAAGCCTTTCCTCGGGCAACCTTTGAAAACTAACCGTACAAGAAGCCCCTTACTATTCGTATATTTTGGTCAGCATATATATGAATGTTATATCTTGTGCACGCACAAAACTAGCAATCTGCTTCCTGGGGTCATATCGCCATTGATTCAACAAAGATTTTTAATGTACAAACAGGGAAGACTTTGAAGATTTACATGACAATCAAACTCCGACGTCGAATAACGTAGAGAAAAGATTCATTTTTTGTTGGTAAAAGGTTGAAATTATGTTGATAATAGTTGATTTTTTGTTGGTAAAAGGTTGAATTTATGTTGATAATGTTTGATTTTATGTTGATAATATAGGTTAGTTTAAACAATATTTATTCGTGTACCTGTAAAGTCGAAACGAAACAAAATTTACAGAAGCGAAATCTACCGCAATACAATCCACCGAAACGAAACGAAATCTAACGAAAAAGATTGTATAACCGAACTCTTTTAATTGTAATAATCAAAAATGGTATATCAGGCCCCTGTAAATATTATCACATATAAAAAGCATTCGCCTCCCCTTTGATGTAGTCGTTCAGGTTGACTGATACAAAGTTTTAAACGTTGGGAAATCCCTCCTCCTCTTTTCCAACGTACGAGGAGGGAGGATGTCACCGGCGTTGGATCCGCCTATTCGCAAAAATATGTGTTTCAGCATTTTGTATTTATTTATTTTTTATTATTTTTTGCTCTGAAGACAAATGTATGTTGTTTTTCCAAGATAGACAAATAAATTGGTAAATGTTCATGAATATTTGAGTTTTGTTTAAACGCCGAACGGAAAATTGAACGGAAATTGTTATAATGTAGCAAAACTAACATAAAAAATCACACAAGTATGCCTTATTTTGATTGAAATCAACTTTTAAGAATTTGTTCACAAGCGGTAAAACAATTTTATCTGAAAATTCTGCGACAGAAATTGATTAAGCTAAGTTGGATGTTTATGTAAAAGTTTCCAAAGCGTTTTTCAATAATCTTGTTAAATTCATCATTTATGAAGGTGAGGTGTTTTTTATTCAATAAAACATGACGACAACACGTATTGGCAGTCTTTGTCATGGCTTTACTTAATAAAAACATATTTTCAATTGAAGAACAATGTTCATATCAATACAACACATCAATATGTATATCAAGTAATGAAATGCATCATGAAAGGTGAAGATAACGAACAGTGATCAATCTCATGACTTCTACAAGCAATATAAAATAGAGAGTTGGACAAACACAAACCTCTGGACACACCAGAGGTGGGATCAGGTGCCTAGGAGAAGTAAGCATCCCCTGTCGACCGGTCACACCCGCCGTTAGCCCTATATCCTGATCAGGTAAACGGAGCCTACAACGACTTTGGATAGTTACGTTCAATATGTTGTAGCATCAATAGTCCATCCTTAATTCAGTCAATCAATATGTTTTAGCATCAATAGTCCATCCTTATTTCAGTCAATCAATATGTTGTAGCATCAATAGTCCATCCTTATTTCAGTCAATCAATATGTTGTAGCATCAATAGTCCATCCTTATTTCAGTCAATCAATATGTTTTAGCATCAATAGTCCATCCTTATTTCAGTCAATCAATATGTTGTAGCATCAATAGTCCATTCTTATTTCAGTCAATCAGTATGTTGTAGCATCAATAGTCCATCCTTATTTCAGTCAATCAATATGTTGTAGCATCAATAGTCCATCCTTATTTCAGTCAATCAATATGTTTTAGCAACAATAGTCCATTCTTATTTCAGTCAATCAAAATATAATTCACTCAATATTTATAATTAATCAATATTTCAATCCAATAATGTGTCAATCAAACGATATTTCAATCCACCAATGTGTCAATCAATATATCAATCAATCATTTGAACCTGTCAATCAATCAACTAATGTCCATAAAGGATGGCAAATAAAACTTCAAATTACTCGCCCTTGATTACAGGTGGCGTACGATCCGTTAACGTCCAAGGCGTTTCTAACCTCAAGTTTAAGAGAGCGTCCGAAGGACACATTTAGATTAGAAAGTTGTTGAATATTTAGTAACGATGGTGGATTACGATTCGGAGGACCTC
Source organism: Ostrea edulis (assembly GCF_947568905.1). Taxonomy (NCBI): domain Eukaryota; kingdom Metazoa; phylum Mollusca; class Bivalvia; order Ostreida; family Ostreidae; genus Ostrea; species Ostrea edulis. Next base: position 63,267,666 of record NC_079172.1, on the reverse strand, counting down.
ACTGCGCTTAGAGACGAACTTAGAAAACGCATTGCAAGACTCTCTGGGCGGAAAGGAAAGTACGTTGAGAGTTTCAGCTGCAACCGAATTTTCTCTGTCACATCGATTAAATAAAGACATTCAATACACATTGACGTTTTTCATTATAAACTACTTCATAATTAAGTTTACATGCTTAAACAGTAGTTTAGGTTGAATATATAATATAAAATACATCAGAATTCTTTATAAGTTGTTGAATTGCATATGTTTAAAACAATAAGATGCGGACACCCCCACCCCCACCCCCCTCTCTCTCTCTCTCTCTCTCTCTCTCTCTCTCTCTCTCTCTCTCTCTCTCTCTCTGATTAAGAATATCAATTATTAAATATATCCATATATCTCTGAATTTCTATTATCAAGCTGTTAAAATGTGTAGTAATAGTGAATGTATATGTATAACTTCTCTTTAACAGTTTATTTGCGTGTTTTATCTTATATCACTTACGTGATGACGTCACGGTAGGTAAACAGTCCTTGCGATTAACTTTTTATTAGTCCATATTATAGGGCAAGCAAGAGCATAAAAATTGGCAGGTCAAATAAATTTTACTACCCCATATGCTAGGTGTACAATAATGATTCAAAATTTCGAGTTTCTACATTTTAATTGAATATTACAATTTGGATTGCAATAAGACAGAAGTTCAAGCTTTCTCTCAACTTCTAAATTCACGTCCCCATCCATATATTATGATTGATATACTATGAGTTGGTTATACTCTGCGTGAAAAGCACGACTGTATCCTGAATATAGGAATGGTTGTATCCAAATGACGTTTGTCCATGGTGTTGCAGGAAACTGATGTAGGCCTACATAATTTGACCCGTGTTTACTTTCACGTATAAGGATTTATCATGTTTATATGTACCATGACAGTTCATGATATGAATGATTTTATACTAAAATACACCACTTAACAAATGTAGTACACTTTTCAATTTGAAGGTCAATTTGAATGATTGAAATCGAAGTTACAAATGAATATTGAAAAACGTAATGCAATGATTTTTTTAAAATGAAAAACCACAATGAACAATAGGCCTGTGTGTGGCTTTTATATAAACACAACATTGTATATATGACAGTGAAATTTGTATTTACTTCACTTGGATAAATTTATAGCTTTATGAATTTGCATTCAATTTTGATAAAAGTAGATATGATTCAAATTTTATTTCTAAAAAATTCAGAAATATCTTAATCTCTTGAGATGCATTTTTCTTCTGGTTTGCGCCAACAGTTTAAATTGGTTAGGACTGTCCGTGGATCAGTTGATAAACATGACATAACAACATAACTATGATAATGCAAACTTTGATAAGTTATGAAAGTTTGACAATATCATCCCATATTTTGATTAATTCCATACGTATTGACTATTGAAGAATCCAGACTCGTTTTCCCTGAAATTCAAACAATATTTTACAACACTTTTTGAATTATAACAACATTAACAATGAAAGTAGTGTTGAAATTAATTTACAATCCAGTCATCAAAAACGAAAACAAGACCTAGGAATATTCACTGCCTTACAGTTACAGTCTGATTCCATCCCTCCATTACAGTCGCGTCGTCGTACCGAGAGAGAGAGGGGGGTGCTGGTAGCAATCGCGTTCATTCATATTTTGATTACTTTGGTTAACTCTAAAATTAATTTTTAAATGACATCTGAAATATATTTTTGCACCATACTTCGTTTATATATTGATGACTCAAATTTCCCCTGTTCGATTATTGATCTAGTCTAGAAGTGGAGGGGGGGGGAGTCATAGAATTATAAGATCATTGATGACTGTATCACTAAGGATAGATAAAATTTCAGCATAAAACATTCATGCAGAATATTACGATCTACAGAGCAAATGTTTAATCCCCCGTAAATACTCTCTGCAATAAAGTCGTCATCTAATATCTGTGTAGTCGGACGTGGACTGAACTGAAGACTGAAGTTTATAGCGCACGACGCTGAGTGGAACTTAAAACGATCGTTGTCGCTGTCACACATGATGGCAATGAACCAGTTGAATTTTTTAAAACCTTCATATCTCGGGAATTCTACCCCCGTTCCCTATTTGCACAACAAAAACCTTACAATCGATGCAATCTCTCATAAATCTTGTGTACACCGGAAGTCAACAAGGACGTAAACGAGTCTTGCGCCACCTATGTTTGAAATAAGGGAAACAACTGACAAGTATTCGCAATTAGCGCTTGCGCACTATGTGTGCAAGGTGAAGATAACGAACAGTGATCAATCTCATAACTCCTACAAGCAATACAAAATAGATAGTTGGGCAAACACGGACCCCTGGACACACCAGAGGTGGGATCAGGTGCCTAGGAGGAGCAAGCACCCCCTGTCGAACGGTCATACCCACCGTGAGCCCCACATCCTGATCAGGCAAACGGAGCCGTCCGCAGTCAAAATCAGTGTGCCAACAACGGCCCAACAATCGGTATGAAACACGTCAGACAGCATTTGACCCAATGCGAGATTGTATTGACGAACTAGATCGCTATAACGACCACAGAATTTGCGAAATGCTGACTTCAATCGAGACTGTCGAAATCCCTGTACCATCAACCCGTCCGCCAGCAGCCTACCTCGACCCAAAAACCGACCATACCCATATATACAGATATTAGAAAGGGGAAAGTATCATAACATGTACTCGGGGGATAGTGTCAAAACCGTGCAGTTCAATTGATTGCAAGAGTTATGTTTCTTTGCCTGAACAACAACAGGACTTAACTCGTAGTGAGTGAAGTCGGATTAGCATTTAAAATGCCCCACCCCCTCTCGTGGCAAAACGTCTTTAACACAAATGTATACACATACAATGCAGTGTATATTTACATTGTTCAGGGACTTTATGGTACATTTGTACATATCTTTAGCATTCAGCAATACGGTTATACAGGGAGTGTGGTATGTATAAAACAACAATCTCAGATAGTGATCTTATTAAGTGAACAAGATGAACATCTTGTGTTTGATTTATTATTGTTTAACTAATAGCGATTGGATGATCACAGCACTCCAATACTAAATAGTCAAAAACTTCTACCAGTTGATTCCTTATCTAATCATTAATATCTTATTATTTAGATTAATGAGATGACCTTTTAATTCAATCAGGAATTTTCTGTTAACCTTTTAGCTATTTCATATACTATGAAATAAATATGTTAAGGAAGTTGGTTCCTTGGCTTTTGAGCACAACTGCGCAGGATGCTAAAACTAAGTACCCACTGGTTCAATACTGATCCCTTTGGTGCAAACATATCAAGCATCTATTACTGAACTCTATCCAGTTGAAAAAATTTATGTCAATTAACATTTTGAAAGAGTTTGACATAGACTATATTTTGTGGCGGAAGGATTGATTAATCAAAACTTTCTAAATCTGCATATTACAGTTTCTGTTTCATCAAATATATCTTCTATTTTCATACTCCTATACGTGTATTTCAGTTTTACAATTTATGACAAGTACTTGAGTCTTGGAACTAGTTCAAATGTTATAATTTATTAATTTGGTTGATATATTTTTCCAAACAGAACACTTATTCTTAAAAAAGTTTAAATTAATTTACTCGAAATTGTTTTTTATAAAAATTCAATATTTTCCCCAATAATTAAAAAGTTTTATCTTTAATCCCCACTTTTTAAAGTTAATTATGTGAAATTTGAGAACCTGACATGGCCCTTTTAAACTCTCAAGTTTGATATGAATTTTTTGGCATCTCAAGTGCAAAAAGGTCACTATTCGTTTCCATTTTGCTTGTATTAAACTTTCTATTTATCAGTATTGTTAGAAGACAAATCAAGTTGAATTGAATAAATCTTGTGTAACCTTGTGTAAAACGGTCATGTTTAGAACACTGTAACTCGATAACAAGCACATCGTCGCATGCCACGGCTGAAACATACGCTCCTCTTACCTTTCAAGTGTACAAACCCCAGGTGTGAACCTCTTTAATTCCTCTTACTGGGGTCATTAACTCCATCTTGGTGCATCTGTATACATTGATTGTTTCAATCGCTGTTAAGGTTATAGGGTTAGACAGTCGCTGTTAGTTAAACAATAAATTCAAACACAATATGTTCATCTTGTTCACTTAATAAGATGACAATTTGTCGTTGTTTTATACATACCACACTCCCTGTATAACCCTAACCCTACGTTATGATTATTCTTTATTCTTAAATTTCCGTTCAGTTTTTAGTTCGGCGTTTTAACAACACTCATATATTCATGAACACTAAAGTCATGCACCAATTTATTTGTCTATCTTCTAAAACCAACAATATTCACATGTATACATTTGTCTTTAGAGCAAAAAATAGTTAAAAAAAATATTTTTGCCCAAAGGTGGATCCGACGCCGGCTACTCCCAAACCTCGTACGTTGGGAAATAGGGAGGGGGATTTCCAACGTTTAAAACTATGTATCAGTCAACCCAAAAGACTACATCAATTTTAGGGAGGGGAATTTTATTTATATGTGGTTACTTTCACAGGGGTCTAAGATACCATTCTTAATTATTATAGTTTAAATAATTCGATTATGCAATCTGTTTCGATAGATTTCGTTTCTGTAAATTTCGTTTCGTTTCGCATCTAACAAATACTCTACTTAGTCCATGCATTTATTATAATATGTACAGTGTAATTACAAAATGCAAGTAACAACGGAGATCGATTGGAAAGCAAGTCGTGCAATGGCTTATGTAAATCCGCTCCCAGGATATATAGTTATATTATAATAATATGACAATAGGTTGAATTTATGTCGATAACAGGTTAAATACTCCATGCACTTTATTGTGAAATGGAGCGGGCACCTGTTAGATGGCTGCACGTATGGGTATCCCAATTCGAAATCGAGCCTACTTTTTATAATCTTTTCTGTCCTCGTATTGATTAATTATATGATAAGTTAATACTGATGCAATTACATTTCATTTATTCTCGAAAAGACAAATTTTATTGACAAGATTTCACTGCTCAAGATCATCACACTATCCCACGTGACCAAGTGCATTCGATGATACATGTATATGTCTCCAAACACCGATGTGTAGAGGAAATATTGCTCAGGTAGCAGTCTTCCTACTCTTCGATGAGTGCTGAACACACATCCACAAATAAGATTTCTGAATAAAGATGAAATGAAACTTAATAATAAACTCAAACGAATTCAGTTTATCTGCCTTATTAATGAAGTTCTTTTGTTTCAATCGAATATCACGTGACTGTCACAAAGTACATAAAACGATACCTTTCAAGCTGCTTAATACAATGAGTCGTACATTTTCAAACTTACACGTGCCTTCAGATAAAGACCTGTAATTACAGTTGTAAATATGTCACGATCTGAAAAACGATGAATTGATTAGATTTTGTTAATAAATATGATCACCACATTGACAATGAATACATGACAAGGCCATGCTAAAGAAAGATTAGAATCGATGCGGTGGTTTAGAGGTAAGGCGTTCGCCCCGCATGTGGATGGTCGGGGTTTGAATCCCAGCCGCGACAGACCTAGGCGAGGGACGTGTAAGTTGTTAGAACTTGTTCTCAATCCTTTTGATTTGATAAATAAAATATTTTCAACCAAAAAAAAAGACAGACAGACTTAAGTCGTTAAAAGAGGGAGTGACACAGGGTTTTGACACAATGTGAGGAAACTGGTATATATAGTATAATGGTGACTATAATAGACACTATTATACTTTATAAACCAGTTTCCTCATATTGTGTCAAAACCCTGTGGGGAGTGACTGTTACATCGCCAAACGCCCAGCATCAGGTGTGAATGTCACGGGTCCTCGGAGATTACCATAGCAAGAGGCCCATGGGACACATCGCTCACCTGTCACCTTGGCTCATATTTAAAGATTTGTTCCTATATATTTGCATGTAAAACTTTGATCCCTATTGTGGCCCCAACCTACTGCCGGGGTCATGATTTTTACAAAATTGAATCTGCACTAAATCAGGAAGCTTTCATGTAAATGTAAACTTTTCTGGCGCAGCGATTTTTCAGAAGAAGATTTTTATTGATTTTCCCTATATTTTTGTATGTAAAATTTTGATTTCCTACTGTGGTCCATCTTACCCCCAGAAACCATGATTTTTACAAACTTGAATCTGCACTATGTCAGGAAGCTTTCGTGCAAATGTAAACTTTGGCCCAATGGTTCTTGAAGAGAAATGTTTTAAAGATTTTTTTTTCTATTTATTAGTAAAACTTTGGTCCCCCATTGTGGCCCCATCCTAGCCAAAGGGGTCATGAGTTTAACAAACTTGAATATGCACTATGTTAAAGAGCTTTCATGTAAATTTCAGCTTTTCTGACTCAGTGGTTCTTGAGAAGATTTTTCAAGATTTTCCCTATATATTTGTATGTAAAACGTTGATCCCCTATTGTCGCCTCATCTTACTCCCGGGGGCCATGGTTTTAACAAACTTGAATCTGAACGATGTCAGGAAGCTTTCATGTAAATTTCCACTTTCCTGGCCCAGTAGTTTTTGAGAAGAAGAGTTTTCAAGATTGTCTCTATCTATTTGTATGTAAAACTTTGATCACCTATTGTGGCCCCATCTAACCACAGGGGGACATGACTTCAACAAAATTGAATCTGCACTATGTCAAAAAGCTTTCATGTACATTTCCACTTTCCTGGCCCAGCAGTTTTTGAGAAGAAGATTTTTAAAGATTTTCCCTATATTCTTGTATGTAAAACTTTGATCCCCTGTTGTGCCTTCATCCTAACCCGGGGGGGGGGGGGGGCATGATTTTAACAAACTTGAATCTGCACTATGTCAGAAAGCTTTCATGTAAATCTCAATTTTTCTGGCTTAGTGGTTCTTGAGAAGAAGATTTTTAAAGATATTTCCTATTTATTTGTATGTAAAACTTTGATCCCCTATTGTGGCCCCATTTAACACCTGGGGTCCATGATTTTCACAAATTTAAATCTGCACTATGTCAGGAAGCTTTCATGTAAATTTCAGCTCTTTTGGCTAAGTGGTTCTTGAGAAGAAGATTGTTAAAGATTTTTCCTATATATTTGAATGTAAAATTTTGATCCCCTATTGTCGCCTCATCTTAATCCCGGGGGCCATGGTTTTAACAAACTTGAATCTGAACTATGTCAGGAAACTTTCATGTACATTTCCACTTTCCTGGCCCAGCAGTTTTTGAGAAGAAGATTTTCAAAGATTTTCCCTATATTCTTGTATGTAAAACTTTGATCCGCTATTGTGGCCTTATCATATCCCCGGAGGCCATGATTTTAACAAACTTGAATCTGCACTATGTCAGAAAGTTTTCATGTAAACCTCAGTGTTTCTGGCTCAGTGGTTATTGAAAAGATGATTTTTAAAGATCTTTCCCATTTATTTCTATGTAAAATTTTGATCCCCTATTGTGGCCCCATTTAACCCCCGGGGTCCATGATTTTCACAAACTTGAATTTGCACTATGTCAGGAAGCTATTATGTACATTTCAGCTCTTCTGGTCCAGTGGTTCTTGAGAAGATTGTTAAATGACCCAACGGGCCACCTTATTTTTGCATTTTTTTTTTCTTTGAAGGGGGCATGGCCCTTCATTTGAACAAACTTGAAAGCCCTTCACCAAAGAAAGCTTTTGGCCATGTTTGGTTATAATTGGTCCAATGGCTCTGGAGAAGAAGTCGAAAATGTAAAAAGTTTACAGGCAGACAACAGACGATGAGGTGAGCTAAAAACGGATGTACATAGTAGTTGTTGCACGGTAAACAACCCTCAAAGCGCCGAGCATAGGCCTAAATTTGAAGCCCTTCAGCGGTATTGGTGAGGTCTCCATATGAGTGAAGAATTCTCGAGAGGGACGTTAAACAATATGCAATCACTCAATCAATCAATTATTAACAGGAAAATCAAACAATCCACGTCAGAATCTGTCAATCGATTTAGCGAGGAAAAATATATAAAATAAAGGATATCGTTTTATCTTAGTTCAAGTTATGGCAAATGATATTGGTACATCCCAAATAAATTGTTCAAGTAACATCACGATATTGTTGTCATTTAATTTCCTTTTGTTTAAAATGTCCTTTTATAAACAAATATTTGGATATTCGGGTTGACAGATCGATGAAATTTCATAGAACCAGTGTGTAGATTTGATATAATCACGATGCCAAGATGTGATGTCCCGCGGGGAACTGTCTGAAGGAGGTACTATACATCGTGATAATGGCTGACTTCCCTTTAAAACCTGGATCAAAAAATATAAATATCAGCAATATTTGCCTATTCATTTCAAACTTCATCGCCTAGATGAGTAGCTCAGAAGATTAGCACGTCGACTATTGAACTGTAGCTCGCGGGTTCGAGTCCAGTAGGGGTTTTAAATTTTTATTAGATTGCTTTCTACTAAAAGAGCATTTTTTGACTAAATAAAGTAAATTTGAAAGATTTCAATTTCAAAATAGTTTTGTAAATATCCTCTACTTTTTATCCATATCAAATTTTTCTGGTGTAGCATACCTCCTTATAACAGTAGAAGTTCTATGACGTTACGAATGAAATGCAAGATCAATTCTTTTTACTTGTATGACGCTCACTTGCCAATTTGTACATACCCCCCTTTATTTTGTAACAGTACATTAACAAGAAGGCTAAAACTAATTTAAGATTTGATAACTTTGTGGACTTTGAATCAATTGAAGCAGTAGATAAGGCGTACTTAGGTAGTGTATACAGGGTCCATCTCGTCACGTACAGGTATTTAAAGCACGGGACTACACTGAAGGTCGAAAGAACAGGGAGGCCATGTTGGATTTACAGGTGAGACAAAATTATTACTATTATATACACATCATTATAATTGTATAAGGCATATGCTTGATCAGAATTATTAATGAGACAGGTTTGATGACACTGGTCATTATAACGTGAATTTTAGAAATTCAGGGGGGGGGGTGATGTCGCAAAGGGTACAAGTACATGTATATATTTGTGATATACCTACATATTTATCAAAGACGGAAATATGATAATAATCTATCTTGGTATAATTCTAGCGTGTAAATTTTTAAATTGTTTCGATCTGTAGCAAGTTTATTGAAGTTCCCATCTAAACGATTTATATCCAATGTTTATTTCTAAATGATTGATATCCAATGTTTATTTCATGTCCTGCAATTGAAAACTGACACTAAAAATAATGTTCATTTCTCTATTAACAGTGAACTACTATTGTGACCCAGACACCAGAAATGCTGCACCCCCGGCGCAGTGCCCAGCACGTCCTACTATGCGACTCCTGTGAAATTGCCCCCCTACAGAGTCACTGTGAACGTTGTAATATAAATCTTTGTACTAACTGTGTAGACAAACATCTCTTGGATTCGTCTAGAAAACACCGAGTCATACCGTTCATAGAGAAATGTTCTACTCCTAACTACCCAAGATGTCAAAGCCACCCCGACAAACAGGGCGAATCTCATTGTGAGAAATGTGGCCTTCCCGTCTGTTCTACCTGCGTCGCCTTCGGTAAACACAGAGGTCACGATATATCAGATATTCAGAAAGAACTCAGCGCTAAAACACAAGGTTTACGAACAGATTTGAAAGAACTCGAGACCAGAATTTACCCCCGATATCAAAAAATTGTCTCCGATGTCCAAACTGAGAAAGTCGAGTTAGAAACGAAGTACGGGAAACTGACCACAGTTGCCGACCAACAAGGAGAAGCCTTACACCGGGAGATCACCGCCATTGTCAAGAAACGGAAATCCGACATTGCGGAGATGAAAACTAAACATCGGACTGCCTTAAATAAAAACAAAGATGAAATCACACACAGTATTACTGAACTTAAACAAATCATTCTAAATCTGAAGACAATATTGGAATCCAATGACGTCTCCCTAATATCTACCTACAAATCTAGGAATGCCGAGTTCAGGAGATTACCACCAAAAGTCCAAGTTACATTACCAAGTTTGTCACCTCAGAAAATAAACACAAAACAGATCCGTGAAATGTTTGGTTCTCTGTTGCCATTATCCATTAATCCAGAAGAACGAGGCTACATAATGAGGTCAGTAGAAGCTGTATCGTCTCCTCCAGTCAAACCACTGCTTGATGAACCGCGCGTCACCGCAACCATAGACACTGGGTATGAATATCTATACAGTGTTAGCTGTGTCAGTGAGGAACAATTCTGGACACGCGGGAGTAACGAAATCATGAAGCTCCTCAACCTCCGGGGTAAACTACTGACATCAATACAAACCAAGTCAGGGGACTGGCCAGGGGACATAGCAGTGACACGGGACGGAGATCTTGTTTATATTGACACTGATGATAACACTATGAACCTCGTTAAGAACAAAAAGATACAGACGGTGATCACGCTACAGGGGTGGAAACCTCTCGGTGTCTGCAGTACCTCATCTGATGGTTTCCTGGTTACCATGATCAGTGATGATAGAAAACAATCCAAAGTTGTGCGTTACTCTGGCTCCACAGAGACACAAACCATTCAGTTTGATGATCAGGGTCGTCCTCTATATTCATCTGCTTATTGCATCAGTGAAAACAGGAACCTGGATATCTGTGTGGCTGACTGGGGAGTTGGTGCAGTAGTGGTGGTCAATCAGTCAGGAAAACTCCGATTTAGATACACTGGTCATCCCTCTAAAACCAAGCAATCATTTGATCCATACGGCATCACTACAGACAGCCAGAGTCACATCCTGACAGCAGACTATGAGAATCACCGTATCCACATCCTAGATCAGGACGGACAGTTCCTCCGTTACATTCATTGTAATTTAGAACTTCCATTCGGTTTATGTGTGGACATCAGAGACAACCTCTTTGTGGCTGAGTGGGTCACTGCTAAAGTGAAGAAAATCCAATATCTATCAACACAGTGTTCATCACAGATATAAACACGGTGTTAATTACAGATATAAACACGGTGTTAACATAACTCAAGTGACCCCCAAACGTCCAGTCTTCTGATTCAAGGTCACAGTCTTCTGTTTACCTTTAATGACGTCACAACACGAATCTAAATCTCCACAGTCCTACAAAATAAACACAGATAGAAATCTTATCAAACTCAATTTCCAAGAATATTGTATTAATTTACTTCAACAAAGAACTGACTTGATTTAGCCAGTCTTGACAATTGATACTGATCCCCCCTCCGCGATAATTTTTTTGCGGCGATAATTTCTCTGAAATGTGCAGATTCCCTGTCTATCTCATCCCTCTTTCGATTTATGGAATCGTTTCACGCATTTTGAAAGTTTTAGAGATTGGCTTTCCACCGGTTCATTTTATCATAGAGGTCTATAGACAGGGAATGCACACATTTCAGACAAATTATCAAAATTAGGGGGGGGGGGTAATTAGTATCCATATTTCAGGTGCTTGTGATCTCAACTACAGGTACATTGTACATCATGAATTTAGCTGGCCTAGAAGTTCTCTCATTTATACTGTATTCTGCAGGAGATAAAAATCTGACGTAATCCAGTCATTATAACTTACCTAACAGTACATTACCTGACAATCACTAAGTACTGTCCTCCAACGCAAGTCCTTTGTCTGACAGGATGAAAGTGTCGTCTGATCAATCAAGAAAGACAACCTTTCTATTTCTGTGACGTAGTAAACAGCAAAAACTGTAGGAGTTATATTTCTTGATAGGATACCAATCCAGGTGCGGATCCAGGAATTACAGTTAGGGGCATAACTTCACGAGTCAGGGGTCTGCCTTACGGCGTCCAGTGGGTCCAGGGATTGAAGCTCTACTGCAGCTCAGGGGGCAAAGCCCCTGCAAGTTCCTGTGGTCATTTAAAATCACAAAACTTCTTACAACTAAGATCATACATATTTTATTTCTGTCTTATACCCAAATATGAGCGTAACTACGCCAAAACTAATAATGCCAGTTTTAGCGCCTGTGTATATAAAGTGTGTACTTAATTTGACTCATTCAGGGATTTATTGGTGAAAACTTATCAAAGAAGATTATGTACATTGCTTTAAGATTAAGATTTGTTTTTGTGAAATGGGCCTCTGGATTTTAAAAGGCTTGAAATATGTCTTCTATATAGTAAATTCGTTTTATTTATTTATTTATTATCTTTCCCTTTTTCTTTTTTTTTTTTTACTTTTGTTGGTTTTTTGTAAACAAAACATCATGATTTACCTTAGATTAACCAAAAAAGTTCCTTTTAACTGAAAGCACCCCAGCATTATATTCTAAAGAAAATATTTAATGAGAAATAAATCTGGGTGATAAGTAATGTAAATTTCTTTTTCTTCAATCATTTTGTTATATTTTCATGTACTATATTCATTTTATTTTGTCATAACTGACCTTTGACCTATGGAAAGGGCTTATATAGGCATTGTGTCTGCTGCCTAATCCTATTTATGTATGTATTTTCTATATATACATGAATATTGATGGATTGTATCTAGCTTAACGTCTCGCTCGAGAATTTTTCACTCATATGGAGACAGGTGAAGGGTTCACATTTAGACCTATGCTCGGCGCTTACAGCCATTGAGTAGTGAGGGTTCTTTATCGTGCCACACCTACTGTGACACGGGACATCCGTTTTTTAGGTCATCTCCGAGGACCCATGACATTCACACCTGATGCCGAACGTTTGGCGATGGAACTGTCACTACCTGTTTTAACGACTTCGGTCTGTCGCGGCCGGGATTCTAACCCCGGCCTTCCGCATGCGGGGCGAACGGTCTAACTTTTCGGCCACAGCGGCGGTATCTGTTGAAATGGAATAAAAATGAAAATAAGTATTCATATTAATTGTTATATAGGTACACAACTAGAAATATGTCCATAGGACTTGAATACCCCGCCCGATCTGACCTTTGTAATGCAATATGAAAATAAGGGACCCATGAGTCACTTTGGCTCATATCTAAAAACTTCCCCTATATATTTGTATGTAAAATGTTAATCCCCTATTGTGACCCCAACCTTACCCCGTGGGCCATGGTTTTTACAAACATGAATCTGTACTATGTCAGAAAGCTGCCATGGAAAGTTAAACTTCTCTGGACTAATGGTTCTTGAGAGGATTTTTAAAGATTTTTCCTATATATTTTCATGTAAAAAGCTGATTCCCTATTGTGGCGCTACTCTATCCCAAAGGCCATGTATTTAGCAAACTTGAATCTGCACAATGTCAGGAATCTTCCATATGAATTTGAACTTTTCCGGCCCAGTGGTTTTTAAGAGGAAGATTTCTAAATGAATCCACCCTATTGTTGTATTTTTGTAAATATCTCTCTTTTGAATGGCAGATAGCCCTTCATATGAACAAATTTAAATCCCCTTTATCCAGGGATAATTTGTACCAAGTTTCGATGAAATTAGCCTGCTGGTTCTGGAGAAGAATTTTTAAATTTGTCAGTGTAATTTCACTATTTCTCTCTAATCATTTCCACTTGGAGAAGGACATTGTCCCTCATTTGAACAAACTTGAATCCCCTTCATAATAATTATAATGAATAAACACGGACCCTTGGATATACAAGAGGTGAGATCAGGTGCCTAGGAGGAGTAAGCATCCCCTGTTGACCGATCACATCAGTCGTGACCGCTATATCTTGATCATGCAAAAGGAGTTATCAGTTGTCAAAATCAGTGTACCAAGAACGGCTTAACAATCGCTATTAAACACGTGGACAGACAGCACTTGACCCAAACATTGGTTGTATTTATAAATTAGATCATTATATCGACCATGGAATTTGCGAAATGCTTACTTTAAACGCGATTGTTTATTGATCCTATCATGATATCCTATTTAGTATGATATGTAAAAACTCCCTGACCAGCGGGATCGGCAAATTAAAAACCAATTGTTTTAATTGTCAGTCCAGATCTCGATATATTTCCTTAAAAGCCGATATAGGTAATCATATAAATATATATCTATACATATGATTATATTTATCAATCATTCATTTCTGAACATTTGATTTAAAAGTGCTCGAAATAATTTCTTAAATATGATCAACTGTACTCTATTCAATTTCAAAAGTTCATTCATAGATGCATCATGCTCGGAACCTGGGGAGTAGGGGGGTGGGGGTGGGGGTTGCAAAGTATATGTACATGTATCATCGAGATTTATGAGTGATTGCATTTGTGCGCTTTGTAATTGGGAAAGAACAATATTACAAAATTATCATTGTATGATTTTGTACAAAAGGTTATCAAAGAAATACACTCGAACAACCTGTTTGATATTCTTTTCATTTACAATTCACATAATAGATTATATTGATTATTTTTGTAACAATTCATTAACACCCGATGCTTAACCATAGGTTGGGATTCGATGTGGATGTATTAATATTTACACCTTTCACTTGTTTCCTGACAACAAATTTCTGGACAGTGTAAACCTTTGATTATATACTACTGCATGAAGTCATTGGCTTTTTCACAAAATACATGGGATAAACTGGACTAAGAGGCCACCCAGAGGCGCTTACAACGGATTACACTAAAACCACGTGTAGTTCATTAACAAACCGTGATATGTCTTTCTGTTTCTTAACTTTTCACATATTCAAATTGATTATTTAAGTTCTGCATTGAAAATGCCTAAATCCTATTCACATCACTTTCATTTTGACATGATATGAATAGTTTTAGACATACAGATTTTATAAAAAGGTGGATGATCTTAAAGGAAAGACGGCTACACATTTTGAGGTCAAGGTCACAAAAGATCGTCCATCTCTAAATTTGTATGATATCATTATGACATGATTTAGCGGGGGAGAAATTTCTATAGCAAACTTCCATTTTTTATGTAAATGTAGTTGATTGACTTATGAAGTATAAAGTAATATTAGTATAGTGTGTATTGAATGATATGAAATTTATAGAAATATGGGGTCCTTTCTGAATAATCAGCTTCATTGATTTTTCATACAAATAACTTCTTTCCGAATCCCATGATACAAACAAACTAGACACTTACTCCTTAGATGTATTAAATATATTAAAGAATCCTTTTCAGATCAAAAACCACAAATCTACAATTTGTTGAAGTATCTTCAATTAGATTAAGGTTTTTTCAGTCCATCTCAATATCTCTACATCCAATGGTTTTGTCTTCGATATCTTTACCGATTGAAATGATAACCATTTCCTCATGAATGTGAAAGAAATGTGCGTATGAATCTTGCTAAATATAGTATGACTATTCTTATGACTGGGAATTCCAACAGAAATGAAAAGTAGAATTATAAAACAAAATTAAGCGACCCTGGTGAGTGTTGTAGCCCATGGAATTTTTGTTAAATTCATCTGCATCAGCAAGTGACTTGGATGAGAGATGTGATCCATGGCTTCTTGTTAGTTCCCCTTGTTAGATCAGGGTACTGCTTTCAGATCACCTGAGTTAGAAATTTCTCCATTATCAATGTTTTTATTTCTTCTCATGAGACAGACACGTGACAAATTTCAACCAAACTTATCAAGCTTCAAGTTTATTCAAATGAGTGTCATGTTTCTTTCCAAGGTTAAAAGAAATCTCATGAAAAAGAATGAAAATAACGAACAGTGATTAATCTCATATGACTATTCTCATATGACTATGAACCAGGAATGTCAAAACTTGGGTGAAAGATTCTTTATATAATAAAAGCCAGAATCATTCAATCCCCGGGGCCAAAGCAGGTCCACAATAGGGGTTCAACGATCTCATAGGAATATACATACCATCATTGAAGTGCAATTTGTCAAATTGATATGAAAGCACATTATTCCATCTCCTCTCACAAGAATTGTGTAAGCTTCCTTTCCGGTGACCTTGACCTTTCACCTGTTTCATTAAAGAGCCAACAAAACTACCGTACGGTTTCTTCACGGATCACTGCATGTGGGCGGAGCTTATCTATGGTATGGTGATTGTTATTTTACCTGGAATTTACCTGGCCGAGACATCAGGGTGTAGTGTATAGTTTTGATATACACGGGACCTATCTCAGGGCCCTCTGCAGAGTTTTTGTGGTCATATTGTTTGAATAATGACTGTATTCCTAAGGGTAGCTGACACACAGTTTACACCACCACCACCCCCTTCTTCCCCCTGTAGAATAGGCCTACATCAATTATATTTTTCTTAATACGAATGGACGTTTTATCTGATTCTAAAGTGAAATTGTGTTGATCTGAATTTAGTGCTCTCTCTCTCTCTCTCTCTCTCTCTCTCTCTCTCTCTCTCTCTCTCTCTCAGTCATTGACTCAACGAATAATTTCTGTTATAAATATAGAGGTGTCATAAATTGATGACCTCATTATTTCAATAAGGTACACGTTTTAGAAATTATTGTGAAAATTATTGTTTGATTTCCGTTTGTGTAATTTATGATACATGTATCAAGAGTGGGAAATTACAATTATATTAATATTGCATTGTTCAGGGGTCTTTTTAAAAACAATTGAATTATGAGAAAATAGCAGTTGTGGACAGGTAAATGCTATTAAATCTCTAGAATGCAGGGCTTCCTCAAGATCCAAAGAATGCTTGTGAGCACATGATGTCAAAATTCATATATGCAAGGTGAAGATAACGAACAGTGATCAATCTCATAACTCCTATAAGCAATACAAAATAGATAGTTAGGCAAACACGGACCCCTGGACACACCAGAGGTGGGATATATGTAATTTGTTAATACTGTTTTGAAACCAAGGGTCAACGTAACCGCCTTGTAACCAGGGATGAGCATGACCAAAAACAACGAGTCCATCCTCGGGATTAAAACAGGAACATCACTAACGATGCAAAATCCTCCCGTAATTTACCAATCTGTACTCATAACATGATACTTATTTCAAGTTTGTATTTCATTTTCAAAAATATCAGTACCAAGGAAAAAACTCTGAGCAACTGAAAGATAAGACTTAAAGCATACGAAGAAAAGTCCGCACATCTGAGTACCTATATAGACGGACATACAGCGCCATACTATAAATAAATACGCCCCATCAAAAGATGGCGTACAAAGAGAGGTAAAATCCTCGGCTTTCAGGATTTAGATTGACCATCGGAAACAAAAGGGACTTAATTCTAGTGATCTTTAAATTCCGCAAAAAATATGAAATGGAACAAATCAAGCAAGATAGGTATTGGTCTTATCTTACCTGGTTGTATTTGAAGTACCTCGGTTTATTTAAAACTTACCTCGCCGTCTCAGGATTTGCAAATGAGCAGTCTTTCAGACAACTCTGGTTAGCATCAATTAGTTTTATGTATCCTTTATATTAAATCCAGTCTATAGGCAATGGTGTTTTTATTGCCCTACTTTTATAAAAATACCAGGAATACTGCGTTTCAGTTGACGAAAGAATTACCAGGTGAACTGAACAGGCACTGCAGAGCAAATCTTATGTTTTATTGATTATTTTAAAGCGAAATATCTTTTCACTTAGTTGCAAAAATATTCTATCGGAAAAGTCAAACCTTTTCAGGTGAGGAGATACCAAAAGGGGGGGGGTCAGACTGATTAATGCCGGTCCAGGACAGATTAATTGATGTAAGATATGTTCAACTCTTAACAAACAATTGGGTGTTATACACTTAGTTTAGATATCATAAAATATAAATATTTTCTTTCATGAAACGACAAATTATGGCATCAAATCGCGGTTAATATATTAATCGTGAATTTTTCATAATATGACATAACCGCAAACGTTTTTTATTTGTAGTCAGCCTATGTGGCTACATCAACTTACATATTTATACTGAATGCATGATCGTTTGGGTCATCCTGCAACAGGATATCCAGGGTATCTTCAGATTTGCGTGGGTATGGATAACATCTTTAAGAGCGCTGTTAACGTGAAATTCTGTGAAATAAAATACTGTGAATTCCCTCTAAAATGTTTTTGTCATGAATGCTACTCCCAAACCTCGTACGTTGGGAAAGAGGGAGGGGGATTTCCAACGTTTAAAACTATGTATCAGTCAACCCAAAAGACTACATCAATTTTAGGGAGGGGAATTTTATTTATATGTGGTTACTTTCACAGGGGTCTAAGATACCATTCTTAATTATTATAGTTTAAATAATTCGATTATGCAATCTGTTTGGTTAGGTTTCGCTTCTGTAAATTTCGTTTCGTTTCGCTTCTAACAAATACTCTACTTAGTCCATGCATTTATTATAATATGTACAGTGTAATTACAAAATGCATGTAACAACAGAGATCGATTGGGAAGCAAGTCGTGCAATGCCTTATGTAAATCCACTATCGGGATATAGTTATGTTATAATAATATGATAATAGGTTGAATTTATGTCGATAACAGGTTAAATACTCCATTCACTTTATCGTGAAATGGAGCGGGCACCTGTTAGATGGCTGCACGTATGGGTATCCCAAATCGAAATCGAGCCTACTTTTTATAATCTTTTCTGTCCTCGTATTGATTAATTATATGATAAGTTAATACTGATGCAATTACATTTCATTTATTCTCGAAAAGACAAATTTTATTGACAAGATTTCACTGCTCAAGATCATCACACTATCCCACGTGACCAAGTGCATTCGATGATACATGTATATGTCTCCAAACACCGAAGTGTAGAGGAAATATTGTTCAGGTAGCAGTCTTCCTACTCTTCGATGAGTGTTGAACACACATCCACAAATAAGATTTCTGAATAAAGATGAAGTGAAACTTTATAATAAACTCAAACGAATTCAGTTCATCTGCCTTATTAATGAAGTTCTTTTGTTTCAATCGAATATCACGTGACTTTCACAAAGTACATAAAACGATACCTTTCAATCTGCTTGGTACAATGAGTCGTACATTTTCAAACTTACACGTGCCTTCAGATAAAGACCTGTAATTACAGTTGTAAATATGTCACGATCTGAAAAACGATGAATTGATTAGATTTTGTTAATAAATATGATCACCACATTGACAATGAATACATGACAAGGCCATGCTAAAGAAAGATTAGAATCGCTGCGGTGGTTTAGAGGTAAGGCGTTCGCCCCGCATGTGGATGGTCGGGGTTCGAATCCCAGCCACGACAGACCTAGGCGAGGGACGTGTAAGTTGTTAGAACTTGTTCTCAATCCTTTTGATTTGATAAATAAAATATTTTCAACAAAAAAAAGACAGACAGACTTAAGTCGTTAAAAGAGGGAGTGACACAGGGTTTTGACACAATGTGAGGAAACTGGTATATATAGTATAATGGTGACTATAATAGACACTATTATACTTTATAAACCAGTTTCCTCATATTGTGTCAAAACCCTGTGGGGAGTGACTGTTACATCGCCAAACGCCCAGCATCAGGTGTGAATGTCACGGGTCCTCGGAGATTACCATAGCAAGAGGCCCATGGGACACATCGCTCACCTGTCACCTTGGCTCATATTTAAAGATTTGTTCCTATATATTTGCATGTAAAACTTTGATCCCTATTGTGGCCCCAACCTACTGCCGGGGTCATGATTTTTACAAAATTGAATCTGCACTAAATCAGGAAGCTTTCATGTAAATGTAAACTTTTCTGGCGCAGCGATTTTTCAGAAGAAGATTTTTATTGATTTTCCCTATATTTTTGTATGTAAAATTTTGATTTCCTACTGTGGTCCATCTTACCCCCAGAAACCATGATTTTTACAAACTTGAATCTGCACTATGTCAGGAAGCTTTCGTGCAAATGTAAACTTCTTTGGCCCAATGGTTCTTGAAGAGAAATGTTTTAAAGATTTTTTTTCTATTTATTAGTAAAACTTTGATCCCCTATTGTGGCCCCATCCTAGCCAAAGGGGTCATGAGTTTAACAAACTTGAATATGCACTATGTTAAAGAGCTTTCATGTAAATTTCAGCTTTTCTGACTCAGTGGTTCTTGGGAAAAATTTTTCAAGATTTTCCCTATATATTTGTATGTAAAACGTTGATCCCCTATTGTCGCCTCACCTTACTCCCGGGGGCCATGGTTTTAACAAACTTGAATCTGAACGATGTCAGGAAGCTTTCATGTAAATTTCCACTTTCCTTGCCCAGTAGTTTTTGAGAAGAAGAGTTTTCAAGATTGTCTCTATCTATTTGTATGTAAAACTTTGATCACCTATTGTGGCCCCATCTAACAACAGGGAGACATGATTTCAACAAAATTGAATCTGCACTATGTCAAAAAGCTTTCATGTACATTTCCACTTTCCTGGCCCAGCAGTTTTTGAGAAGAAGATTTTTAAAGATTTTCCCTATATTCTTGTATGTAAAACTTTGATCCCCTATTGTAGCTTCATCCTAACCCGGGGGGCATGATTTTAACAAACGTGAATCTGCACTATGTCAGAAAGCTTTCATGTAAATCTCAATTTTTCTGGCTTAGTGGTTCTTGAGAAGAAGATTTTTAAAGACCTTTCCTATTTGTTTGTATGTAAAACTTTGATCCCCTATTATGGCCCCATTTAACACCTGGGGTCCATGATTTTCACAAACTTGAATCTGCACTATGTCAGGAAGCTTTCATGTAAATTTCAGCTCTTTTGGCTAAGTGGTTCTTGAGAAGAAGATTGTTAAAGATTTTTCCTATATATTTGAATGTAAAATTTTGATCCCCTATTGTCGCCTCATCTTACTCCCGGGGGCCATGGTTTTAACAAACTTGAATCTAAACTATGTCAGGAAGCTTTCATGTACATTTCCACTTTCCTGGCCCAGCAGTTTTTGAGAAGAAGATTTTCAAAGATTTTCCCTATATTCTTGTATGTAAAACTTTGATCCCCTGTTGTGCCTTCATCCTAACCCGGGGGGGGGGGGGGGGCATGATTTTAACAAACTTGAATCTGCACTATGTCAGAAAGTTTTCATGTAAACCTCAGTGTTTCTGGCTCAGTGGTTATTGAAAAGATGATTTTTAAAGATCTTTCCCATTTATTTCTATGTAAAATTTTGATCCCCTATTGTGGCCCCATTTAACCCCCGGGGTCCATGATTTTCACAAACTTGAATTTGCACTATGTCAGGAAGCTATTATGTACATTTCAGCTCTTCTGGTCCAGTGGTTCTTGAGAAGATTGTTAAATGACCCAACGGGCCACCTTATTTTTGCATTTTTTTTTCTTTGAAGGGGGCATGGCCCTTCATTTGAACAAACTTGAAAGCCCTTCACCAAAGAAAGCTTTTGGCCATGTTTGGTTATAATTGGTCCAATGGCTCTGGAGAAGAAGTCGAAAATGTAAAAAGTTTACAGGCAGATAACAGACGATGAGGTGAGCTAAAAACGGATGTACATAGTAGTTGTTGCACGGTAAACAACCCTCAAAGCGCCGAGCATAGGCCTAAATTTGAAGCCCTTCAGCGGTATTGGTGAGGTCTCCATATGAGTGAAGAATTCTCGAGAGGGACGTTAAACAATATGCAATCACTCAATCAATCAATTATTAACAGGAAAATCAAACAATCCACGTCAGAATCTGTCAATCGATTTAGCGAGGAAAAATATATAAAATAAAGGATATCGTTTTATCTTAGTTCAAGTTATGGCAAATGATATTGGTACATCCCAAATAAATTGTTCAAGTAACATCACGATATTGTTGTCATTTAATTTCCTTTTGTTTAAAATGTCCTTTTATAAACAAATATTTGGATATTCGGGTTGACAGATCGATGAAATTTCATAGAACCAGTGTGTAGATTTGATATAATCACGATGCCAAGATGTGATGTCCCGCGGGGAACTGTCTGAAGGAGGTACTATACATCGTGATAATGGCTGACTTCCCTTTAAAACCTGGATCAAAAAATATAAATATCAGCAATATTTGCCTATTCATTTCAAACTTCATCGCCTAGATGAGTAGCTCAGAAGATTAGCACGTCGACTATTGAACTGTAGCTCGCGGGTTCGAGTCCAGTAGGGGTTTTAAATTTTTATTAGATTGCTTTCTACTAAAAGAGCATTTTTTGACTAAATAAAGTAAATTTGAAAGATTTCAATTTCAAAATAGTTTTGTAAATATCCTCTACTTTTTATCCATATCAAATTTTTCTGGTGTAGCATACCTCCTTATAACAGTAGAAGTTCTATGACGTTACGAATGAAATGCAAGATCAATTCTTTTTACTTGTATGACGCTCACTTGCCAATTTGTACATACCCCCCTTTATTTTGTAACAGTACATTAACAAGAAGGCTAAAACTAATTTAAGATTTGATAACTTTGTGGACTTTGAATCAATTGAAGCAGTAGATAAGGCGTACTTAGGTAGTGTATACAGGGTCCATCTCGTCACGTACAGGTATTTAAAGCACGGGACTACACTGAAGGTCGAAAGAACAGGGAGGCCATGTTGGATTTACAGGTGAGACAAAATTATTACTATTATATACACATCATTATAATTGTATAAGGCATATGCTTGATCAGAATTATTAATGAGACAGGTTTGATGACACTGGTCATTATAACGTGAATTTTAGAAATTCAGGGGGGGGGGGTGATGTCGCAAAGGGTACAAGTACATGTATATATTTGTGATATACCTACATATTTATCAAAGACGAAAATATGATAATAATCTATCTTGGTATAATTCTAGCGTGTAAATTTTTAAATTGTTTCGATCTGTAGCAAGTTTATTGAAGTTCCCATCTAAACGATTTATATCCAATGTTTATTTCTAAATGATTGATATCCAATGTTTATTTCATGTCCTGCAATTGAAAACTGACACTAAAAATAATGTTCATTTCTCTATTAACAGTGAACTACTATTGTGACCCAGACACCAGAAATGCTGCACCCCCGGCGCAGTGCCCAGCACGTCCTACTATGCGACTCCTGTGAAATTGCCCCCCTACAGAGTCACTGTGAACGTTGTAATATAAATCTTTGTACTAACTGTGTAGACAAACATCTCTTGGATTCGTCTAGAAAACACCGAGTCATACCGTTCATAGAGAAATGTTCTACTCCTAACTACCCAAGATGTCAAAGCCACCCCGACAAACAGGGCGAATCTCATTGTGAGAAATGTGGCCTTCCCGTCTGTTCTACCTGCGTCGCCTTCGGTAAACACAGAGGTCACGATATATCAGATATTCAGAAAGAACTCAGCGCTAAAACACAAGGTTTACGAACAGATTTGAAAGAACTCGAGACCAGAATTTACCCCCGATATCAAAAAATTGTCTCCGATGTCCAAACTGAGAAAGTCGAGTTAGAAACGAAGTACGGGAAACTGACCACAGTTGCCGACCAACAAGGAGAAGCCTTACACCGGGAGATCACCGCCATTGTCAAGAAACGGAAATCCGACATTGCGGAGATGAAAACTAAACATCGGACTGCCTTAAATAAAAACAAAGATGAAATCACACACAGTATTACTGAACTTAAACAAATCATTCTAAATCTGAAGACAATATTGGAATCCAATGACGTCTCCCTAATATCTACCTACAAATCTAGGAATGCCGAGTTCAGGAGATTACCACCAAAAGTCCAAGTTACATTACCAAGTTTGTCACCTCAGAAAATAAACACAAAACAGATCCGTGAAATGTTTGGTTCTCTGTTGCCATTATCCATTAATCCAGAAGAACGAGGCTACATAATGAGGTCAGTAGAAGCTGTATCGTCTCCTCCAGTCAAACCACTGCTTGATGAACCGCGCGTCACCGCCACCATAGACACTGGGTATGAATATCTATACAGTGTTAGCTGTGTCAGTGAGGAACAATTCTGGACACGCGGGAGTAACGAAATCATGAAGCTCCTCAACCTCCGGGGTAAACTACTGACATCAATACAAACCAAGTCAGGGGACTGGCCAGGGGACATAGCAGTGACACGGGACGGAGATCTTGTTTATATTGACACTGATGATAACACTATGAACCTCGTTAAGAACAAAAAGATACAGACGGTGATCACGCTACAGGGGTGGAAACCTCTCGGTGTCTGCAGTACCTCATCTGATGGTTTCCTGGTTACCATGATCAGTGATGATAGAAAACAATCCAAAGTTGTGCGTTACTCTGGCTCCACAGAGACACAAACCATTCAGTTTGATGATCAGGGTCGTCCTCTATATTCATCTGCTTATTGCATCAGTGAAAACAGGAACCTGGATATCTGTGTGGCTGACTGGGGAGTTGGTGCAGTAGTGGTGGTCAATCAGTCAGGAAAACTCCGATTTAGATACACTGGTCATCCCTCTAAAACCAAGCAATCATTTGATCCATACGGCATCACTACAGACAGCCAGAGTCACATCCTGACAGCAGACTATGAGAATCACCGTATCCACATCCTAGATCAGGACGGACAGTTCCTCCGTTACATTCATTGTAATTTAGAACTTCCATTCGGTTTATGTGTGGACATCAGAGACAACCTCTTTGTGGCTGAGTGGGTCACTGCTAAAGTGAAGAAAATCCAATATCTATCAACACAGTGTTCATCACAGATATAAACACGGTGTTAATTACAGATATAAACACGGTGTTAACATAACTCAAGTGACCCCCAAACGTCCAGTCTTCTGATTCAAGGTCACAGTCTTCTGTTTACCTTTAATGACGTCACAACACGAATCTAAATCTCCACAGTCCTACAAAATAAACACAGATAGAAATCTTATCAAACTCAATTTCCAAGAATATTGTATTAATTTACTTCAACAAAGAACTGACTTGATTTAGCCAGTCTTGACAATTGATACTGATCCCCCCTCCGCGATAATTTTTTTGCGGCGATAATTTCTCTGAAATGTGCAGATTCCCTGTCTATCTCATCCCTCTTTCGATTTATGGAATCGTTTCACGCATTTTGAAAGTTTTAGAGATTGGCTTTCCACCGGTTCATTTTATCATAGAGGTCTATAGACAGGGAATGCACACATTTCAGACAAATTATCAAAATTAGGGGGGGGGGGTAATTAGTATCCATATTTCAGGTGCTTGTGATCTCAACTACAGGTACATTGTACATCATGAATTTAGCTGGCCTAGAAGTTCTCTCATTTATACTGTATTCTGCAGGAGATAAAAATCTGACGTAATCCAGTCATTATAACTTACCTAACAGTACATTACCTGACAATCACTAAGTACTGTCCTCCAACGCAAGTCCTTTGTCTGACAGGATGAAAGTGTCGTCTGATCAATCAAGAAAGACAACCTTTCTATTTCTGTGACGTAGTAAACAGCAAAAACTGTAGGAGTTATATTTCTTGATAGGATACCAATCCAGGTGCGGATCCAGGAATTACAGTTAGGGGCATAACTTCACGAGTCAGGGGTCTGCCTTACGGCGTCCAGTGGGTCCAGGGATTGAAGCTCTACTGCAGCTCAGGGGGCAAAGCCCCTGCAAGTTCCTGTGGTCATTTAAAATCACAAAACTTCTTACAACTAAGATCATACATATTTTATTTCTGTCTTATACCCAAATATGAGCGTAACTACGCCAAAACTAATAATGCCAGTTTTAGCGCCTGTGTATATAAAGTGTGTACTTAATTTGACTCATTCAGGGATTTATTGGTGAAAACTTATCAAAGAAGATTATGTACATTGCTTTAAGATTAAGATTTGTTTTTGTGAAATGGGCCTCTGGATTTTAAAAGGCTTGAAATATGTCTTCTATATAGTAAATTCGTTTTATTTATTTATTTATTATCTTTCCCTTTTTCTTTTTTTTTTTTTTACTTTTGTTGGTTTTTTGTAAACAAAACATCATGATTTACCTTAGATTAACCAAAAAAGTTCCTTTTAACTGAAAGCACCCCAGCATTATATTCTAAAGAAAATATTTAATGAGAAATAAATCTGGGTGATAAGTAATGTAAATTTCTTTTTCTTCAATCATTTTGTTATATTTTCATGTACTATATTCATTTTATTTTGTCATAACTGACCTTTGACCTATGGAAAGGGCTTATATAGGCATTGTGTCTGCTGCCTAATCCTATTTATGTATGTATTTTCTATATATACATGAATATTGATGGATTGTATCTAGCTTAACGTCTCGCTCGAGAATTTTTCACTCATATGGAGACAGGTGAAGGGTTCACATTTAGACCTATGCTCGGCGCTTACAGCCATTGAGTAGTGAGGGTTCTTTATCGTGCCACACCTACTGTGACACGGGACATCCGTTTTTTAGGTCATCTCCGAGGACCCATGACATTCACACCTGATGCCGAACGTTTGGCGATGGAACTGTCACTACCTGTTTTAACGACTTCGGTCTGTCGCGGCCGGGATTCTAACCCCGGCCTTCCGCATGCGGGGCGAACGGTCTAACTTTTCGGCCACAGCGGCGGTATCTGTTGAAATGGAATAAAAATGAAAATAAGTATTCATATTAATTGTTATATAGGTACACAACTAGAAATATGTCCATAGGACTTGAATACCCCGCCCGATCTGACCTTTGTAATGCAATATGAAAATAAGGGACCCATGAGTCACTTTGGCTCATATCTAAAAACTTCCCCTATATATTTGTATGTAAAATGTTAATCCCCTATTGTGACCCCAACCTTACCCCGTGGGCCATGGTTTTTACAAACATGAATCTGTACTATGTCAGAAAGCTGCCATGGAAAGTTAAACTTCTCTGGACTAATGGTTCTTGAGAGGATTTTTAAAGATTTTTCCTATATATTTTCATGTAAAAAGCTGATTCCCTATTGTGGCGCTACTCTATCCCAAAGGCCATGTATTTAGCAAACTTGAATCTGCACAATGTCAGGAATCTTCCATATGAATTTGAACTTTTCCGGCCCAGTGGTTTTTAAGAGGAAGATTTCTAAATGAATCCACCCTATTGTTGTATTTTTGTAAATATCTCTCTTTTGAATGGCAGATAGCCCTTCATATGAACAAATTTAAATCCCCTTTATCCAGGGATAATTTGTACCAAGTTTCGATGAAATTAGCCTGCTGGTTCTGGAGAAGAATTTTTAAATTTGTCAGTGTAATTTCACTATTTCTCTCTAATCATTTCCACTTGGAGAAGGACATTGTCCCTCATTTGAACAAACTTGAATCCCCTTCATAATAATTATAATGAATAAACACGGACCCTTGGATATACAAGAGGTGAGATCAGGTGCCTAGGAGGAGTAAGCATCCCCTGTTGACCGATCACATCAGTCGTGACCGCTATATCTTGATCATGCAAAAGGAGTTATCAGTTGTCAAAATCAGTGTACCAAGAACGGCTTAACAATCGCTATTAAACACGTGGACAGACAGCACTTGACCCAAACATTGGTTGTATTTATAAATTAGATCATTATATCGACCATGGAATTTGCGAAATGCTTACTTTAAACGCGATTGTTTATTGATCCTATCATGATATCCTATTTAGTATGATATGTAAAAACTCCCTGACCAGCGGGATCGGCAAATTAAAAACCAATTGTTTTAATTGTCAGTCCAGATCTCGATATATTTCCTTAAAAGCCGATATAGGTAATCATATAAATATATATCTATACATATGATTATATTTATCAATCATTCATTTCTGAACATTTGATTTAAAAGTGCTCGAAATAATTTCTTAAATATGATCAACTGTACTCTATTCAATTTCAAAAGTTCATTCATAGATGCATCATGCTCGGAACCTGGGGAGTAGGGGGGTGGGGGTGGGGGTTGCAAAGTATATGTACATGTATCATCGAGATTTATGAGTGATTGCATTTGTGCGCTTTGTAATTGGGAAAGAACAATATTACAAAATTATCATTGTATGATTTTGTACAAAAGGTTATCAAAGAAATACACTCGAACAACCTGTTTGATATTCTTTTCATTTACAATTCACATAATAGATTATATTGATTATTTTTGTAACAATTCATTAACACCCGATGCTTAACCATAGGTTGGGATTCGATGTGGATGTATTAATATTTACACCTTTCACTTGTTTCCTGACAACAAATTTCTGGACAGTGTAAACCTTTGATTATATACTACTGCATGAAGTCATTGGCTTTTTCACAAAATACATGGGATAAACTGGACTAAGAGGCCACCCAGAGGCGCTTACAACGGATTACACTAAAACCACGTGTAGTTCATTAACAAACCGTGATATGTCTTTCTGTTTCTTAACTTTTCACATATTCAAATTGATTATTTAAGTTCTGCATTGAAAATGCCTAAATCCTATTCACATCACTTTCATTTTGACATGATATGAATAGTTTTAGACATACAGATTTTATAAAAAGGTGGATGATCTTAAAGGAAAGACGGCTACACATTTTGAGGTCAAGGTCACAAAAGATCGTCCATCTCTAAATTTGTATGATATCATTATGACATGATTTAGCGGGGGAGAAATTTCTATAGCAAACTTCCATTTTTTATGTAAATGTAGTTGATTGACTTATGAAGTATAAAGTAATATTAGTATAGTGTGTATTGAATGATATGAAATTTATAGAAATATGGGGTCCTTTCTGAATAATCAGCTTCATTGATTTTTCATACAAATAACTTCTTTCCGAATCCCATGATACAAACAAACTAGACACTTACTCCTTAGATGTATTAAATATATTAAAGAATCCTTTTCAGATCAAAAACCACAAATCTACAATTTGTTGAAGTATCTTCAATTAGATTAAGGTTTTTTCAGTCCATCTCAATATCTCTACATCCAATGGTTTTGTCTTCGATATCTTTACCGATTGAAATGATAACCATTTCCTCATGAATGTGAAAAAGATTTGCGTATAAATCTTGATAAATATAGTATGACTATTCTTATGACTGGGAATTCCAACAGAAATGAAAAGTAGAATTATAAAAAGATTAAGCGACCCTGGTGAGTGTTGTAGCCCATGGAATTTTTGTTAAATTCATCTGTATCAGCAAGTGACTTGGATGAGAGATGTGATCCATGGCTTCTTGTTAGTTCCCCTTGTTAGATCGGGGTACTGCTTTCAGATCACCTGAGTTAGAAATTTCTCCATTATCAATGTTTTTATTTCTTCTCATGAGACAGACACGTGACAAATTTCAACCAAACTTATCAAGCTTCAAGTTTATTCAAATGAGTGTCATGTTTCTTTCCAAGGTTAAAAGAAATCTCATGAAAAAGAATGAAAATAACGAACAGTGATTAATCTCATATGACTATTCTCATATGACTATGAACCAGGAATGTCAAAACTTGGGTGAAAGATTCTTTATATAATAAAAGCCAGAATCATTCAATCCCCGGGGCCAAAGCAGGTCCACAATAGGGGTTCAACGATCTCATAGGAATATACATACCATCATTGAAGTGCAATTTGTCAAATTGATATGAAAGCACATTATTCCATCTCCTCTCACAAGAATTGTGTAAGCTTCCTTTCCGGTGACCTTTACCTTTTACCTGTTTCATTAAAGAGCCAACAAAACTACCGTACGGTTTCTTCACGGATCACTGCATGTGGGCGGAGCTTATCTATGGTCATTGTTATTTTACCTGGAATTTACCTGGCCAAAACATCAGGGTGTAGTGTATAGTTTTGATATACACGGGACCTATCTCAGGGCCCTCTGCAGAGTTTTTGTGGTCATATTGTTTGAATAATGACTGTATTCCTAAGGGTAGCTGACACACAGTTTACACCACCACCACCACCCCCCCCCCCCCCTTCTTCCCCCTGTAGAATAGGCCTACATCAATTATATTTTTCTTAATACGAATGGACGTTTTATCTGATTCTAAAGTGAAATTGTGTTGATCTGAATTTAGTGCTCTCTCTCTCTCTCTCTCTCTCTCTCTCTCTCTCTCTCTCTCTCTCTCTCAGTCATTGACTCAACAAATAATTTCTGTTATAAATATAGAGGTGTCATAAATTGATGACCTCATTATTTCAATAAGGTACACGTTTTAGAAATTATTGTGAAAATTATTGTTTGATTTCCGTTTGTGTAATTTATGATACATGTATCAAGAGTGGGAAATTACAATTATATTAATATTGCATTGTTCAGGGGTCTTTTTAAAAACAATTGAATTATGAGAAAATAGCAGTTGTGGACAGGTAAATGCTATTAAATCTCTAGAATGCAGGGCTTCCTCAAGATCCAAAGAATGCTTGTGAGCACATGATGTCAAAATTCATATATGCAAGGTGAAGATAACGAACAGTGATCAATCTCATAACTCCTATAAGCAATACAAAATAGATAGTTAGGCAAACACGGACCCCTGGACACACCAGAGGTGGGATATATGTAATTTGTTAATACTGTTTTGAAACCAAGGGTCAACGTAACCGCCTTGTAACCAGGGATGAGCATGACCAAAAACAACGAGTCCATCCTCGGGATTAAAACAGGAACATCACTAACGATGCAAAATCCTCCCGTAATTTACCAATCTGTACTCATAACATGATACTTATTTCAAGTTTGTATTTCATTTTCAAAAATATCAGTACCAAGGAAAAAACTCTGAGCAACTGAAAGATAAGCCTTAAAGCATACGAAGAAAAGTCCGCACATCTGATTACCTATATAGACGGACATACAGCGCCATACTATAAATAAATACGCCCCATCAAAAGATGGCGTACAAAGAGAGGTAAAATCCTCGGCTTTCAGGATTTAGATTGACCATCGGAAACAGAAGGGACTTAATTCTAGTGATCTTTAAATTCCGCAAAAACTATGAAATGGAACAAATCAAGCAAGATAGGTATTGGTCTTATCTTACCTGGTTGTATTTGAAGTACCTCGGTTTATTTAAAACTTACCTCGCCGTCTCAGGATTTGCAAATGAGCAGTCTTTCAGACAACTCTGGTTAGCATCAATTAGTTTTATGTATCCTTTATATTAAATCCAGTCTATACGCAATGGTGTTTTTATTGCCCTACTTTTATCAAAATACCAGGAATACTGCGTTTCAGTTGACGAAAGAATTACCAGGTGAACTGAACAGGCACTGCAGAGCAAATCTTATGTTTTATTGATTATTTTAAAGCGAAATATCTTTTCACTTAGTTGCAAAAATATTCTATCGGAAAAGTCAAACCTTTTCAGGTGAGGAGATACCAAAAGGGGGGGGGGGGGTCAGACTGATTAATGCCGGTCCAGGACAGATTAATTGATGTAAGATATGTTCAACTCTTAACAAACAATTGGGTGTTATACACTTAGTTTAGATATCATAAAATATAAATATTTTCTTTCATGAAACGACAAATTATGGCATCAAATCGCGGTTAATATATTAATCGTGAATTTTTCATAATATGACATAACCGCAAACGTTTTTTATTTGTAGTCAGCCTATGTGGCTACATCAACTTACATATTTATACTGAATGCATGATCGTTTGGTTCATCCTGCAACAGGATATCCAGGGTATCTTCAGATTTGCGTGGGTATGGATAACATCTTTAAGAGCGCTGTTAACGTGAAATTCTGTGAAATAAAATACTGTGAATTCCCTCTAAAATGTTTTTGTCATGAATGCTACTAACAAACCTCGTACGTTGGGAAAGAGGGAGGGGGATTTCCAACGTTTAAAACTATGTATCAGTCAACCCAAAATACTACATCAATTTTAGGGAGGGGAATTTTATTTATATGTGGTTACTTTCACAGGGGTCTAAGATACCATTCTTAATTATTATAGTTTAAATAATTCGATTATGCAATCTGTTTGGTTAGGTTTCGCTTCTGTAAATTTCGTTTCGTTTCGCTTCTAACAAATACTCTACTTAGTCCATGCATTTATTATGATATGTACAGTGTAATTACAAAATGCATGTAACAACAGAGATCGATTGGGAAGCAAGTCGTGCAATGCCTTATGTAAATCCACTATCGGGATATAGTTATGTTATAATAATATGATGATAGGTTGAATTTATGTTGATAACAGGTTAAATACTCCATTCACTTTATCGTGAAATGGAGCGGGCACCTGTTAGATGGCTGCACGTATGGGTATCCCAAATCGAAATCGAGCCTACTTTTTATAATCTTTTCTGTCCTCGTATTGATTAATTATATGATAAGTTAATACTGATGCAATTACATTTCATTTATTCTCGAAAAGACAAATTTTATTGACAAGATTTCACTGCTCAAGATCATCACACTATCCCACGTGACCAAGTGCATTCGATGATACATGTATATGTCTCCAAACACCGATGTGTAGAGGAAATATTGTTCAGGTAGCAGTCTTCCTACTCTTCGATGAGTGTTGAACACACATCCACAAATAAGATTTCTGAATAAAGATGAAGTGAAACTTTATAATAAACTCAAACGAATTCAGTTCATCTGCCTTATTAATGAAGTTCTTTTGTTTCAATCGAATATCACGTGACTTTCACAAAGTACATAAAACGATACCTTTCAATCTGCTTGGTACAATGAGTCGTACATTTTCAAACTTACACGTGCCTTCAGATAAAGACCTGTAATTACAGTTGTAAATATGTCACGATCTGAAAAACGATGAATTGATTAGATTTTGTTAATAAATATGATCACCACATTGACAATGAATACATGACAAGGCCATGCTAAAGAAAGATTAGAATCGCTGCGGTGGTTTAGAGGTAAGGCGTTCGCCCCGCATGTGGATGGTCGGGGTTCGAATCCCAGCCGCGACAGACCTAGGCGAGGGACGTGTAAGTTGTTAGAACTTGTTCTCAATCCTTTTGATTTGATAAATAAAATATTTTCAACCAAAAAAAAAGACAGACAGACTTAAGTCGTTAAAAGAGGGAGTGGCACAGGGTTTTGACACAATGTGAGGAAACTGGTATATATAGTATAATGGTGACTATAATAGACACTATTATACTTTATAAACCAGTTTCCTCATATTGTGTCAAAACCCTGTGGGGAGTGACTGTTACATCGCCAAACGCCCAGCATCAGGTGTGAATGTCACGGGTCCTCGGAGATTACCATAGCAAGAGGTCCATGGGACACATCGCTCACCTGTCACCTTGGCTCATATTTAAAGATTTTTTCCTATATATTTGCATGTAAAACTTTGATCCCTATTGTGGCCCCAACCTACTGCCGGGGTCATGATTTTTACAAAATTGAATCTACACTAAATCAGGAAGCTTTCATGTAAATGTAAACTTTTCTGGCGCAGCGATTTTTCAGAAGAAGATTTTTATTGATTTTCCCTATATTTTTGTATGTAAAATTTTGATTTCCTACTGTGGTCCATCTTACCCCCAGAAACCATGATTTTTACAAACTTGAATCTGCACTATGTCAGGAAGCTTTCGTGCAAATGTAAACTTCTTTGGTCCAATGGTTCTTGAAGAGAAATGTTTTAAAGATTTTTTTTCTATTTATTAGTAAAACTTTGGTCCCCTATTGTGGCCCCATCCTAGCCAAAGGGGTCATGAGTTTAACAAACTTGAATCTGCACTATGTTAAAGAGCTTTCATGTAAATTTCAGCTTTTCTGACTCAGTGGTTCTTGGGAAAAATTTTCAAGATTTTCCCTATATATTTGTATGTAAAACGTTGATCCCCTATTGTCGCCTCATCTTACTCCCGGGGGCCATGGTTTTAACAAACTTGAATCTGAACGATGTCAGGAAGCTTTCATGTAAATTTCCACTTTCCTGGCCCAGTAGTTTTTGAGAAGAAGAGTTTTCAAGATTGTCTCTATCTATTTGTATGTAAAACTTTGATCACCTATTGTGGCCCCATCTAACAACAGGGAGACATGATTTCAACAAAATTGAATCTGCACTATGTCAAAAAGCTTTCATGTACATTTCCACTTTCCTGGCCCAGCAGTTTTTGAGAAGAAGATTTTTAAAGATTTTCCCTATATTCTTGTATGTAAAACTTTGATCCCCTATTGTAGCTTCATCCTAACCCGGGGGGCATGATTTTAACAAACTTGAATCTGCACTATGTCAGAAAGCTTTCATGTAAATCTCAATTTTTCTGGCTTAGTGGTTCTTGAGAAGAAGATTTTTAAAGACCTTTCCTATTTATTTGTATGTAAAATTTTGATCCCCTATTATGGCCCCATTTAACACCTGGGGTCCATGATTTTCACAAACTTGAATCTGCACTATGTCAGGAAGCTTTCATGTAAATTTCAGCTCTTTTGGCTAAGTGGTTCTTGAGAAGAAGATTGTTAAAGATTTTTCATATATATTTGAATGTAAAATTTTGATCCCCTATTGTCGCCTCATCTTACTCCCGGGGGCCATGGTTTTAACAAACTTGAATCTAAACTATGTCAGGAAGCTTTCATGTACATTTCCACTTTCCTGGCCCAGCAGTTTTTGAGAAGAAGATTTTCAAAGATTTTCCCTATATTCTTGTATGTAAAACTTTGATCCGCTATTGTGGCCTTATCATATCCCCGGAGGCCATGATTTTAACAAACTTGAATCTGCACTATGTCAGAAAGCTTTCATGTAACCTCAGTCTTTCTGGCTCAGTGGTTATTGAAAAGATGATTTTTAAAGATCTTTCCTATTTATTTGTATCTAAAACTATTGTGGCCCCATTTAACCCCCGGGGTCCATGATTTTCACAAACTTGAATCTGCACTATGTCAGGAAGCTATTATGTACATTTCAGCTCTTCTGGTCCAGTGGTTCTTGAGAAGATTTTTAAATGACCCAACGGGCCACCTTATTTTTGCATTTTTTTTTCTTTGAAGGGGGCATGGCCCTTCATTTGAACAAACTTGAAAGCCCTTCACCAAAGAATGTTTTTGGCCATGTTTGGTTATAATTGGCCCAATGGCTCTGGAGAAGTCGAAAATGTCGAAAATGTAAAAAGTTTACAGACAGACAACAGACGATCAGGTGAGCTAAAAACGGATGTCCCATGTCATAGTAGTTGTGGCACGATAAACAACCCTCAAAGCGCCGAGAATAGGTCTAAATTTGAAGCCCTTCAGCAGTATTGGTGAGGTCTCAATATGAGTGAAGAATTTTCGAGAGGGACGTTAAACAAGATGCAATCAATCAATCAATTATTAACAGGAAAATTCAACAATCCGCGTCAGAATCTGTCAATCGATTTAGCGAGGAAAAATATATAATACATTTGTATTAAAGGATATCGTTTTATCTTAGTTCAAGTTATGGCAAATGATATTGGTACATCCCAAATAAATTGTTCAAGTAACATCACGATATTGTTGTCATTTAATTTCCTTTTGTTTAAAATGTCCTTTTATAAACAAATGTTTGGATATTCGGGTTGACAGATCGATGACATTTCATAGAACCAGTGTGTAGATTTGATTTCATCACGAGGCCAAGATGCAATGTCCCGCGGGGAACTGTCTGAAGGATATTTGCCTATTAATTTCAAACTTCATCGCCTAGATGAGTAGCTCAGTAGGTTAGCACGTCAACTATTGAACTGTAGATCGCGGGTTCGAGTCCAGCAGGGGTTTTAAATTTTTATTAGATTGCTTTCTACTAAAAGAGCATTTTTTGACTAAATAAAGTAAATTTGAAAGATTTCAATTTCAAAATAGTTTTGTAAATATCCTCTACTTTTTATCCAGTTGAAATTTCTCTCGTGTAGCATACCTCCTTATAACAGTAGAATTTCTGTGACGTTACGAATGAAATGCAAGATCAGTTCTTTTTACTTGTATGACGCTCACTTGCCAATTTATACATAGTCATGTTTAATACCCCCCTTTATTTTGTAACAGTACATTAACAAGAAGGCTAAAACTAATTTAAGATTTGATAACTTTGTGGACTTTGAATCAATTGAAGCAGTAGATAACACGTACTTAGGTATAGTGTATACAGGGTCGATCTCGTCACGTACACGTATTTAAAGCACGGGACTACACTGAAGGTCGAAAGAACAGGGAGGCCATATTGGATTTACAGGTGAGACAAAATTATTACTGTTATATAAACATCGCAGTGCCACCAAATCATTATATTTGTATAAGGTATATGATTGATCATAATTATTAATGAGACAGGTTTGATGACACTGGTCATTATAACGTGAATTTTGGAAATTCGGTGGGGGGGGGGGGGTGATGTCGCAAAGGGTACAAGTACATGTATATATTTGTGATATACCTACATATTTATTAAAGACGAAAATATGATAATAATCTATCTTGGTATAATTCTAGCGTGTAAATTTTTAAATTGTTTCGATCTGTAGCAAGTTTATTGAAGTTCCCATCTAAGCGATTTATATCCAATGTTTATTTCTAAATGATTTATATCCAATGTTTATTTCATGTCCTGCAATTGAAAACTGACACTAAAAATAATGTTCATTTCTCTATTAACAGTGAACTACTATTGTGACCCAGACACCAGACATGCTGCACCCCCGGCGCAGTGCCCAGTACGTCCTACTATGCGACTCCTGTGAAACTGCCCCCCTACAGAGTCACTGTGAACGTTGTAATATAAATCTCTGTACTAACTGTGTAGAAAAACATCTCTTGGATTCGTCTAGAAAACACCGAGTCATACCGTTTATAGAGAAATGTTCTACTTCTAACTACCCAAGATGTCAAAGCCACCCCGACAAACAGGGTGAATCTCATTGTGAGAAATGTGGCCTTCCCGTCTGTTCTACCTGCGTCGCCTCCGGTAAACACAGAGGTCACGATATACCAGATATTCAGAAAGAACTCAGCGCTAAAACACAAGGTTTACGAACAGATTTGGAAAAACTCAAGACCAGAATTTACCCCCGATATCACAAAATTGACTCCGATGTCCGAACTGAAATAAAACAGAGAAAAGAAAACAAAGCACGTCGACTATTGAAATGTACATCGCGCATTCCAGTCCAGTAGGGGTTTTAAATTTTTATTAGATTGCTTTCTACTAAAAGAGCATTTTTTGACTAAATAAAGTAAATT
The DNA here is from genome assembly GCF_947568905.1 of Ostrea edulis. Classification (NCBI taxonomy): domain Eukaryota; kingdom Metazoa; phylum Mollusca; class Bivalvia; order Ostreida; family Ostreidae; genus Ostrea; species Ostrea edulis. The sequence continues at coordinate 63,230,641 of NC_079172.1, read as the reverse complement.
TGAAAGATTTCAATTTCAAAATAGTTTTGTAAATATCCTCTACTTTTTATCCAGTTGAAATTTCTCTCGTGTAGCATACCTCCTTATAACAGTAGAATTTCTGTGACGTTACGAATGAAATGCAAGATCAGTTCTTTTTACTTGTATGACGCTCACTTGCCAATTTATACATAGTCATGTTTAATACCCCCCTTTATTTTGTAACAGTACATTAACAAGAAGGCTAAAACTAATTTAAGATTTGATAACTTTGTGGACTTTGAATCAATTGAAGCAGTAGATAAGGCGTACTTACGTAGTGTATACAGGGTCGATCTCGTCACGTACACGTATTTAAAGCACGGGACTACACTGAAGGTCGAAAGAACAGGGAGGCCATGTTGGATTTACAGGTGAGACAAAATTATTACTATTATTTACACATCACAGTGCCACCAAATCATTATAATTGTATAAGGTATATGCTTGATCAGAATTATTAATGAGACAGGTTTGATGACACTGGTCATTATAACGTGAATTTTGGAAATTCGGTGGGGGGGGGTGATGTCGCAAAGGGTACAAGTACATGTATATATTTGTGATATACGTACATATTCATCAAAGACGAAAATATGATAGTAATCTATCTTGGTATAATTCTAGCGTGTAAATTTTTAAATTGTTTCGATCTGTAGCAAGTTTATTGAAGTTCCCATCTAAGCGATTTATATCCAATGTTTATTTCTAAATGATTTATATCCAATGTTTATTTCATGTCCTGCAATTGAAAACTGACACTAAAAATAATGTTCATTTCTCTATTAACAGTGAACTACTCATGTGACCCAGACACCAGACATGCTGCACCCCCGGCGCAGTGCCCAGCACGTCCTACTATGCGACTCCTGTGAAACTGCCCCCCTACAGAGTCACTGTGAACGTTGTAATATAAATCTCTGTACTAACTGTGTAGAAAAACATCTCTTGGATTCGTCTAGAAAACACCGAGTCATACCGTTCATAGAGAAATGTTCTACTCCTAACTACCCAAGATGTCAAAGCCACCCCGACAAACAGGGTGAATCTCATTGTGAGAAATGTGGCCTTCCCGTCTGTTCTACCTGCGTCGCCTCCGGTAAACACAGAGGTCACGATATATCAGATATTCAGAAAGAACTCAGCGCTAAAACACAAGGTTTACGAACAGATTTGGAAGAACTCGAGACCAGAATTTACCCCCGATATCAAAAAATTGTCTCCGATGTCCAAACTGAGGAAGTCGAGTTAGAAACGAAGTACGGGAAACTGACCACAGTTGCCGACCAACAAGGAGATGCCTTACTCCTTGAGATCATCGCCATTGTCAACAAACGGAAGTCCGTCATTGCAGAGATGAAAACTAAACATCGGGCTGCCTTAAGTAAAAACAAAGATGAAATCACACACAGTATTACTGAACTTAAACAAATCATTCTAAATCTGAAGACAATATTGGAATCCAATGACGTCTCCCTAATCTATACCTACAAATCTAGGAATGCCGAGTTCAGGAGATTACCACCAAAAGTCCAAGTTACATTACCAAGTTTGTCACCTCAGAAAATAAACACAAAACAGCTCCGTGAAATGTTTGGTTCTCTGTTGCCATTATCCATTAACCCAGAAGAACGAGGCTACATAATGAGGTCAGTAGAAGCTGTATCGTCTCCTCCAGTCAAACCACTGCTTGATGAACCGCGCGTCACCGCCACCATAGACACTGGGTATGAATATCTATACATATATACTGTTAGCTGTGTCAGTGAAGAACAATTCTGGACACGCAGGAGTAACGAAATCATGAAGCTCCTCAACCTCCGGGGTAAACTACTGACATCAATACAAACCAAGTCAGGGGACTGGCCGGGGGACATAGCAGTGACACGGGACGGAGATCTTGTTTATACTGACCCTGATGATAACACTATGAACCTCGTTAAGAACAAAAAGATACAGACGGTGATCACACTACAGGGGTGGAGACCTCTCGGTGTCTGCAGTACCTCATCTGATCGTCTCCTTGTTACCATGATCAGTGATGATAGAAAACAATCCAAAGTTGTGCGTTACTCTGGCTCCACAGAGACACAAACCATTCAGTTTGATGATCAGGGTCGTCCTCTATATTCATCTGCTTATTGCATCAGTGAAAACAGGAACCTGGATATCTGTGTGGCTGACTGGGGAGTTGGTGCAGTAGTGGTGGTCAATCAGTCAGGAAAACTCCGATTTAGATACACTGGTCATCCCTCTAAAACCAAGCAATCATTTGATCCATACTGCATCACTACAGACAGCCAGAGTCACATCCTGACAGCAGACTATGAGAATCACCGTATCCACATCCTAGATCAGGACGGACAGTTCCTCCGTTACATTCACTGTAATTTAGAACTTCCATTCGGTTTATGTGTGAACATCAAAGACAACCTCTTTGTGGCTGAGTGGGTCACTGCTAAAGTGAAGAAAATCCAATATCTATCAACACAGTGTTAATTACACATCTCAACACAGTGTTAATCAAAGATCCAAACACTATGTTCATTACAGATATAAACACGGTGTTAATTACAGATATAAACACGGTGTTAACATAACTCAAGTGACCCCCAAACGTCCAGTCTTCTGATTCAAGGTCACAGTCTTCTGTTTACCTTTAATGACGTCACAACACGTATCTAAATCTCCACAGTCCTACAAAATAAACACAGATAGAAATCTTATCAAACTCAATTTCCAAGAATATTGTATTAATTTACTTCAACAAAGAACTGACTTGATTTAGCCAGTCTTAACAATTCTGCACTGAATGCTGCACTTATTAGTGGTAAAACTACGATTGATCATCAGATTTTGTTAATTGATTAGTTCGCCGGGACGTCTTCCGGACCACAGGGGCTCGTTTGTCAGATATTGTTTTGTTTTGTATTATTTCTTCCCGAATAATAAATTGAAGTTTTGCATGATTTGTGTCCTAATAATCAATTATATAAATAAAATCCACCACCTAAATCCGCTTTTTTCGAAGTTTTAAAAAAGATGTATCATGTATACATTAAAAAAGTACGCGCATTAACTGACGTGATATCATTAATTCAATATTGAACAGAGTATTAATCAAATTATTGAGTGCATAATTTCAATGGATGATCGCTATACTTCATTTGAAGAGAACAACGATTCAAATAGAGCGCGCATCAATTTAACAGAATAATTAATGATATCACCAATTCTATTAATACGCGCAATAATTCAGATCTTTAATTGAATCATTGCGCGCAAATAATTAGAAATGTCTTCAGTTATTTGCGTTTACATTAATTAAGCGCTTCAGTACAGGATTAAGAGGATACTCATATGCAACAAAATGAGGCCTTTCTCGACTACATACGCCTGAAGTGTGGATACTGATCCCCCTCCGCGATAATTTTTTTTGCGGCGATAATTTCTCTGAAATGTGCAGATTCCCTGTCTATCTCATATCTCTTTCGATTTATGGAATCGTTTCACGCATTTTGAAAGTTTTAGAGATTGGCTTTCCACCGGTTCATTTTATCATAGAGGTCTATAGACAGGGAATGCACACATTTCAGACAAATTATCAAAATTAGGGGGGAGGGGAAAATTAGTATCCAAATTTCAGGTGCTTGTGATCTCAACTACAGGTACATTGTACATCATGAATTTAGCTGGCCTAGAAGTTCTCTCATTTATACTGTATTCTGCAGGAGATAAAAACATGACGTAATCCAGTCATTATAACTTACCTAACAGTACATTACCTGACAATCACTACGTACTGTCCCCCAACGCAAGTCCTTTGTCTGACAGGATGAAAGTGTCGTCTGATCAATCAAGAAAAACAACCTTTCTATTTCTGTGACGTAGTAAACAGCAAAAACTGTAGGAGTTATATTTCTTGATACATATCCTGATAGGATACCATCCAGGTGCGGATCCAGGAATTGCAGTTAGGGGCATAACTTCACGAGGCAGGGGTCTGCCTTACGGCGTCCAGTGGGTCCAGGGATTGAAGCTCTGCTGCATCCCAGGGTGCAAAGCCCCCGCAAGTTCCTGTGGTCATTTAAAATCACAAAACTTCTTACGACTAAGATCATACATATTTTATTTCTGTCTTATACCCAAATATGAGCATAACTACGCCAAAACTAATAATGCCAGTTTTAGCGTCTGTGTATATACAGTATGTACTTAATTTGACTCATTCAGGGACTTATTGGTGAAGAATTATCAAAGAAGATTATGTACAGTGCTTTAAGATTAAAATTTGTTTTTTGTGAAATGGGCCACTGCATTTTAAAGGGCTTGAAATATGTCTTCTATATAGTCAATTTTAATATTTTGTGTCATTTTAATGAAATGAAATTGATAAAATGATACAGATTAAAAAAAACTTGAATGAAATGGAAGCCCTCTCAATATATCACATATAGTTTACAGTTCATTATAGCCTGTAATTAATATTCTAAACTTTTCTGAAATTTCCTTCCTTATAAGCTGTCCTACTGATATGCTCTATGGGCCCAAAATTATAATAAACATATAAGTAACATCTTGTCATTTGTTTCCCTGAAAGCAGAAAAAATAATTGCATATATCTTTTTTTATTGATTTAATTATTCATTTTATTTATTTATTTATGTTCTTCCTTTTTTTTTCTTTTCTTTTTTTTTTTTTTTTTTTTTTTTTTTTTTTTGCTTTTGTTGGTTTTTTTGTAAACTGTAAACAAAACACCATGATTTACCTTAGATTAACTAAAAAAATTCCTTTTAACTGAAAGCACCCCAGGATTATATTATAAAGAAAATATTTAATGAGAAATAAATTTGGGTGATAAGTAATGTAAATTTCTTTTTCTTCAATCATTTTGTTATATTTTCATGTACTATATTCATTTTATTTTGTCATAACTGACCTTTGACCTATGGAAAGGGCTTATATAGGTATTGTGTCTGCTGCCTAATCCTATTTATTTATGTATTTTCTATATATACATGAATATTGATGGATTGTATCTAGCTTAACGTCTCGCTCGAGAATTTTTCACTCATATGGAGACGTCACCAAGATCGGTGAAGAGCTTCAAATTTAGACCTATACTCGGCGCTTACGGCCATCGAGCAGTGAGGGTTCTTTATCGTGCCACACCTACTGTGACACGGGACATCCGTTTTTTAGGTCATCTCCGAGGACCCGTGATATTCACACCTGATGCCGAACGTTTGGCGATGGAACTGTCACTACCTGTTTTAACGACTTAGGTCTGTCGCGGCCGGGATTCTAACCCCGGCCTTCCGCATGCGGGGCGAAGGCTCTAACCTTTCGGCCACCGCGGCGGTATCTGTTGAAATGAAAATAAGTATTCATATTAATTGTTATGTAGGTACACAACTAGAAATATGTCCATAGGATATGAATACCCCGCCCGATCTGACCTTTGTAATGCAATATGAAAATAAGGGACCCATGAGTCACTTTGGCCCATATCTAAAAACTTCCCCTATATATTTGCATGTAAAATTTTGATCCCCTATTGTGACCCCAACATTACCCCGCGGGCCATGGTTTTTACAAAAATGAATCTGTACTATGTCAGAAAGATGCCATGGGAAGTTAAACTTCTCTGGACTAATGGTTCTTGAGAAGATTTTTAAAGATTTTTCCTATATATTTTCATATAAAAAGTTGATTCCCTATTGTGGCGCTACTCTATCCCAAAGTCCATGAATTTAGCAAACTTGAATCTCCACAATGTCAGGAAGCTTCCATATGAATTTGAACTTTTCTGGCCCAGTGGTTCTTGAGAGGAAGATTTCTAAATGACTCCACCCTATTGTTGTATTTTTGTAAATATCTCTCTTTTGAAGGGCATATAGCCCTTCATATGAACAAATTTAAATCCCCTTTATCCAGGGATAATTTGTACCAAGTTTCGATGAAATTAGTCTGCTGGTTCTGGAGAAGAATTCAAAAATTTGTCAGTGTAATTTCACTATTTCTCTCTAATCATTTCCACTTGGAGAAGACTATTGCTCCTCGTTTGAACAAAATTGAATCCCCTTTATCCAGGGATAATTTGTACCAAGTTTGATTGAAATTAGCCTGCTGGTTTTGGAGAAGAATTTTAAAATTTCTCAGTGTATTTTCACCATTTCTCTATAATTATTTCCCCTTGGAGAAGGACATTGTCCCTCATTTGAACACACTTGAATCCCCTTCATAATAATTATAATGAATAAACACGGACCCCTGGATATACAAGAGGTGGGATCAGGTGCCTAGGAGCAGTAAGCATCCCCTGTGGACCGATCAAACCAGCCGTGAGCCCTATATCTTGATCATGTAAAAGAAGTTATCAGTTGTCAAAATCAGTGTCTTAAGAACTGCTTAACAATCGCTATTAAATACGTCAGATAGCATTTTACCCAAACATAAGTCGTATTTACAAATTAGATCATTATATCGACCGAGGAAAAACTTCCTGACCAGCGGGATCGGCAAATAAAAAACAATTGAAACGTCAGTCAAGATCTCGATATATTTCCTTCAACACCAGTATAGGTAATTATATACATATATAGCTATACATATGATTATATTTATCAATCATTCATTTCTGAACATTTGATTTGAAAGTGCTCGAATTCATTTCTTTAAAAATGACCAACTCTACTCTATTCAATTTCAAAAGTTCATTCATACATGCATCATGCTCGAATCTGGGGGAGGGGCTGGTTTTGCAAAGTATATGTACATGTATCATCGAGATTTATGAGTGATTGGATTTGTGCGCTTAGTAATGAGGAAAGAGCAAAAATTACAAAATTATCATTAAATGATTTTGTACAAAAGGTTATCAAAGAAATACACACTGGAACAATCTGTTTGATATTCTTCTTTTCATTTACAATTCACATAATATATTATATTGATTATTTTTGTAACAATTCATTAACACCCAATGCTCAACCATAGGTTGGGATTCGATGTGGATGTATTAATATTTGCACCTTTCACTTGTTTGCCGACAACAAATTTCTGGACAATGTAAACCTTTGATTAAATACTACTACATAAAGTCATTGGCTTTTTCACAAAATACATGGGATAAACTGGACTAACAGGCCCGATAGAGGCGCTTGCAATGGACCACACTAAAACAACGTGTAGTTCATTAACAAACCGTGATCTGTCTGTCTGTTTCTTTAACTTCTCACATTTTCAAATTGATTATTAAAGTTCTGCATTGAAAATGCCTAAATCCTATTCACCATCACTTTTATTGTGACATGATATGAATAGTTTTAGACATAGAGATTTTATAAAAAGGTTGATGACCTTAAAGGAGAGACGGCTACACATTTTGAGGTCAAGGTCGCAAAAGATCGTCCATCTCTAAATTTGTATGCTATCATTATGACATGATTTAGCGGGGGGAAATTTCTATAGCGACCTTCCATTTTTTATGCAAATGTAGTTGATTGAATTATGAAATATAAAGTAATATTTGTCTAGTTTGTATCGAATGAGTTGAAATTGATAGAAATATGGGGTCCTTTCTGAATAATCAGTTTAATTCATTTTTCATACAAATTACTTCTTTCCGAATCCCATGATACAAACAAACTAGACACTTACTTCTTAGATATATTAAATATGTTAAAGAATCCTTTTCAGATCAAAAACCACAAATCTACAATTTGTTGAATTATCTTCAATTAGATTAAGGTTTCTTCAGTCCATTTCAATATCTCTACATCCAATGGTTTTGTCTTCGATATCTTTACCGATTGAAATGATAGCCATTTCCTCATGAATGTGAAAAAGATTTGCGTATAAATCTTGATAAATATAGTATGACTATTCTTATGACTGGGAATTTCAACAGAAATGAAAAGTAGAATTATAAAAAGATTAAGCGACCCTGGTGAGTGTTGTAGCCCATAGAATTTTTGTTGAATTCATCTGTATCAGCAAGTGACTTGGGTGAGAGGAGTAATCAATGGCTTGTTGTTGGTGCCTCTTGTTAGATCACCTGAGATAGAAATTTGTCCATTATCAATTATTTTTTTTCAATTTCTTATCATGAGACATATGACCAATTTCAACCAAACTTATCACAAAGCTTCAAGTTTATTCAAATGAGTGTCATGTTCCTATCCAAGGTTTCAAGAAATCTCCTAAAAAAGAATGAAGATAACGAACAGTGACTAATCTTACAGGACTATGAACCAGAAATGTCAAAACTTGTGTGAAAGATTCTTTATATGATTAAAAGTCAGAATTATTTAATCCCCGGGGACAAGGTAGGTCAAAAATAGGGGTTTAACGATCTACATTGGAATATACCTACATATAACATCACTGAGAGGTGGGACCAGGTGCCTAGGAGGAGTAAGCATCCCCTGTCGGCCGGTCACACCCACCGTGAACCCTATATCTTGATCAGGTAAGATGTCAAAATTCATAATTATCTGTAATTTGTTGATACTGTTTTGAAAGTAAGGGTCAACGTAACCGCCTTATAACCAGGGATGAGCATGACCAAAAACAGAGAGTCCACCCTTGGTATTAAAACAGGAACATCACTAACGATGCAAAATTAAACCGTAATTTACCAATCTGTACTCATAACATGATACTTATTTCAAAGTTTGTATTTCATTAAAAAAAAAATATCAGTACCAACGAAAAAAGTCTGAGCAACGGAAAGCTAAGTCTTAAAGCATTAAAGGAAAAGTCCGTACATCCGATTACCTATATGCAGTGTAGAAAAAAATATACATGTATACACGGACAAACAGTGCCATACTATATATAAATACGCCCCATATAAAGATGGCGTACAAAGAGAGGTCAAATCCTCGGCTAACAGGATTTAGATTGAACATCGGAAACAGTAGGGACTTCATTTTAGTGATCTTTAAATTTCCTCAAAAACTATTAAATTGAAACAAATCAAGGAAGATAGGTAGTGGTCTTATCTTACCTGGTTGTATTTGAAGTGCCTCGGATATTTAAAGCTTACCTGACCTTCTCAAGATTTGCAAATGAACAAAGTTTTTCAGACCACTCTGGTTAGCATCAATTAGTTTTATGTAACATTTATACTAAATTCAGTCTATACGCAATGGTGTTTTTATTGCCCTAGTTTTTATAAAAACAATCGGGAATACCGCATTTCAGTTCATGAAACAATTACCAGGTGAACTGAACAGGCACTGTAGAGCAAATCTCGTGCTTTATTGATTTTGTAAAGTGAAATATACATGTATACACGGACAAACAGCGCCATACTATAGATAAATACGCCCCATATAAAGATGGCGTACAAAGAGAGGTCAAATCCTCGGCTTACAGGATTTAGATTGAACATCGGAAACAGAAGGGACTTCATTTTAGTGATCTTTAAATTTCCTGAAAAACTCACTTAGTTGCAAAAATATTCTATCGCCGAAGTCAAACCTTGTTTTGTTTTTTTATAAAAAGAAGGCTGTTTTAAAAAGTGTACGGGTGCAGCAGGTATGGTGTTTGTATAGGATGCACTTGCCGTTGCGTGGGTATGGATAGCATCTTTAAGAGCGCTGTTAACGTGAAATTCTGTGAAATCGGAGACTGTGAATTCCCTCTAAAAAACTTTTGTCATGATTGTTGTACGGGCCTGTGTTTCAGGTGTTCTAAGATTCATTTTAAACGCAGGAAATATCATAGAATTGTTTTGTACAGAGAGAGAACAAAAACCAAGAGTAAAGCTTTTGAAAGTCATATGTGTCTCCTAAAGGGACCGTGTATGGAAGTTTTCTGTTTCACTTGTAGCAAAGTAATTTGTGATAGTACTATTGAAGATCACGAGTTTCATTATACCATGACTACATCGGAACTATTTGTATATTTAGATAGAATGATGAAATACTTCAAACTCGTTTGTTCAAAGATCAGGGGCATTACAAAATTTTTAACAAAATTGAACCAGGAGTTTCCTATTTATTATGGAAGATCCAGACAATTGCAGTGGAAAATGAAACATGATTTCCTAACTACAGCAAGATATAACTTACCTCACCTAACTGACATCAAGCGTAGAGGAGAAGAGTACAGTCGTCTATGTAGACAAATGCAGGATTATTTTAGCCTTAGGCAAACTTTGTCTAAAACCCTTCCGAATGTAACATTCATAACAGCACCAAATGTCATTTCGATTACCAACCCAGACCGCTCCAAAAAGATTTTGGGACCTCTTTTGATGTGCAAAATCCGGATTATACCCAAACCATTTTCAGGTGAAAAACTCTTTGGCAGCAATGGCATCAGCGTTTGGGCACACGAAAAGGACACTAGAGTTTTAAATCGCCATAACATTCGGGGGATTGTCGCAGTAAATACATTTTAACTGTGGTTCCAGAATTCGTCACTTTAGCCCGAGATCATATAGTATACGTAGATAACTCCAAAAATACAGTATACAAAATTTCTAAATGTACAAAAACACTGGTGATGAAGTCTGATAATTGTACACAAAAACTGCTGACGGAATCTGGTATCATCACGGCTATTTCGTCTTCCTCAAACGACTCTTTACTGGTCTGTACCTGTAACATGGCTACAGGCAGAGGAGAAATTCGCAAATATGATATCAGTGACGGGAAATTATTGCAGATCCTGGCAAGTAGTTGCGAATTTCCATTTTCCTTTTACGATCTGTTAAATGTATTTTCCGTCACTGAAAATATTGACGGTAGTGTGTGGTTCCTAGCGCTGCTTGATAGGTCAGAGGTCAGGAGAATCGTCAAAGTCAGTAGATGTTTCACTGAGCGAAATGATTCATTCGCGGTGGCCCAAATTCTTGACAACTTGCGGACCATTTGTCCATTGGAGATAACACACAACAGCAGAGGCGACATTTTGATCTTAGACGACAATAAAAAAGATGTCCATATTGTGAACAAAATTGGGAATCTGACGTGGTCTTGGTCTTTTAGAGGGAATATTGAAAGTATTTGTGTTGATCCCTCAGACAAATTATGGGTAGCCGATTCTGACGGCGATATTAAAGCTTTTGGATGTTATAGATTGTGTAAACCAGTTTTTTGGCAAGGAGTCAAAAATGTTCTAAAGAAATACTCAAAGAATCGTTTTTGGGGTGTGAGTCATGTGAAATCGTTTGCCTCTAGTGTAACATTTAGCAAACATTTGAAAAATCACCACAACGAAATATCCTGTGAAATCTGTTCATTTTCATGTATGTACCCATCGTTGCTAGCCACGCTTCCTGAGTCCGGAAGTACCAACCTCAAACCGAATTGACGTAGCGTGAACGGAGACAATTAACATGTTTTGCGATGATGGTCCGAGCCCGGTAATTTATCATTTCCAGTATCTTTAGTAACTTGACTCTAATTCAGAAATCAAATGTATCATACCAGATGGAACACCAACACAGTGCCGTCCTGGTGTCACCGAACGGTTACCAAGAAATGTCGCTCAAAAGTCCGCTTTGGTGTATGTGAGTAATCGTCTGTCGGTGAATCCCAGAGTTAGACATATAGGTACGTTCTACATTCAGGTTCCTGGTAGTATTTAGAGGTATGGTGCGATGTCAGTGGCGTTTTGCACGACGTGTGTACCATCGATGCACCGAATTACGTTAGGTAAACGTTAGATAAACGCCGGCCTATCATCTGTTCGACTTGTGGAGAACCCGTACCCAGGAGAACTCGTACCTAGAAATTTGGGTAAGAGTTCTCCTGGAGAAATCGTACCCTGGAGAAGTCGTATCCGAGTACGACTTCTCCAGGAGAACACGTACCCGGGTACGAGTTTTCCAAGAGAAGTTGTACCTATTAATATCTGGGTACGAGTTCTCCTGAAGAAACACTTTGTCATTTTATCAAATAGAAATGTGGGTACGAGTTCTCCTACAGAAAAAAAAACCCTGTCATTTCTGTCATAAAAGTCTGGGTACGAGTTTTTCTCAACAAACAAGTACAATCATTGTATTCACTTTTTTTTATTCAATTGAAAATCATGTTCATAGTAAATGATGTATAATGTATGAAATCCTCGATTTTTGCAAGAAGAAATTGTACCCAAATTCCAATACCTAAAATGGTATAATTCTTAATGAGATAAACTCATATCAAAATTTTGATTACTATATAATGACAAACTTTTTTCTCCAGAAGAACTCTTACCAGAATTTATCTAACAAAAAAAAAACATAGTTTTTCTCCAGGAGAAAACGTACCCAAATTTCTGGGTACAAGTTCTCCTGGGTACGGGTTCTGCTGGATACGAGTTCTCAGCTGATTCTTTGAGTGCAGCAATTTAGCAGAATGAATAATGCTATCAATTAATGTGTTCAATAATTCAGAATTAAGGACCCATCAATTATTTGAAGAAATCTTCTATCGAAATGATGCGCACATCAATCAATTCAATTCCTGATATCTTCAGATCATTAAAAATATTATAACCCTATCAAAGAATTAAAACTCATCGAGATCACAAGCACCGTACGTAACAATCACATACAACCTTAGCGTCAGCCTTGCATATCAATCTAATTAAAATCAGCTCCTCGATCCGCTCCTCTGTTCCTCTTGTAGCGACATAAAAAAGAGGAGCCGATCAAGGAGCTGATTTTAATCAGATTGCCTTGCATATTAAATCTCATGTGTAATGATAACTTAGAGCCCCATCTCAAGGCTTATTTAAATCAACGAAATCTGAAGCATCGCACAGAATGGTACATTATAGCCTTAGTACCGGTCTCATATATCCACTGAATCTCAAGCATCAAACGTAATAATGAATGATAGCCCTAGTAACGGGTGTATATTTAAACTAAATCTCAAAAACTGTGCATAACACCTTATAATCTTAGCACCGGATTTATATATCACTAAATCACAAACAAAAAATGTTCATATCAACTAAATATCAAACTCCGTACATGATAATAACTTAATAACTTATAGATTTAGCACCAGATTTAAATATCAACTAAATCACAAGTTTTCAGATGATTATTTAATGTAAATCTGAATAATCTACATGGGAATGCTTACTCCTCCCAGGCACCTGATCCCACCTCTGGTGTGTCCAGCGGCCCGTGTTTGCCCAACTATCTATTTTGTATTGCTTATGGGATTTAGGAGATTATTCACTGTTCGTTATCTCCACCTTTAATGCATGCCAACATTCGCAACATTAATAGTGAGCGCTTCAAAATGTATTATTGCAACAAGGTAACTATAAATTTGTGTATCATATGACAATGAGTTGGACTGTGATACATTATAGATTTGCATGTTCATCGATTGTCATCGGTTCATCGGTTGTCTGAATTTCTGAAACAACATTTGAATATAACCATTTTTTCTTTATTTCAGATTCTATACATAAATTGACATTTGCCAGTTTCCATATATGTACAAGAAAAAATACAGTGATGAAAGCTGAGAAAAAGACAGACATTCCTTTTTGATGTTACATATTGTATATGTATGACAGTTAGGTTATCTATAGCGTAATAACGATAAACATGTGAAGTGTTTGCTAATTTAGAAATGGAAGACATTTTCTGAAAGTGTCATTTAGATGTGTTTGATAGATACCTGTAGTTTTTATACAATACATATTGAAAGAAAGCCTTTTGGGAGGCAAATTTAATGAAGAGGATATGCATAGATATAGATGACAGAAATATCAAAGAACATTTATTAACTTTCTTGTTATCCCGTACTAAGGACAAATGATCAAAGTAAAAAAAATTATCATTTAAGAAATAAAGGGTCAATATCAAGGGTGAATAATTTGTATTAAAGGGAGGTCCTGGACCCTTTCCAAGGAATGATAACTGCAAAATATGATGGGTTATTCAAATCCGCTGTAGATCCACAGGACCAGAAATGACAAAACTGTGTGAATACCGTTGTATAGGATTTCAAAACATGGAGTGTGAGGACATAGTGGCGCCATCATATAAGAGGTCCATTTATTTATTGTTTGGAAATGGTGTATTTGTAAAATAATTAAGAAATTAATTGTTGCTTGAAGTTAACTTGCTTTCCATATTGGTCTTAATTTCAGAAAGATTTTACATGTTAAAAAATTGTTTTCTGGAAGGCGATAAATCATTAAAGAGGTATGGCGCATTTGCTGACGATACGGCCGACTCAGAAATCTAAATGGAAAACACCGGTTTCCAATAATACACTGGCGTGTTATATTTAAATATAAGGACAACGTTTTTGATGTTTCGTTAACCAAGATAAATAGCTGCCGCAGTTTAGCATTACTGACATTTATACGAGTCGTTCTTTACTTAATAAACCATTTTCCTATTTGGAATGATGAACAGTACAATATTTTCATAGACCTGTGCAACAACCCTTTTACATATGGCATTACTTAACTCACTGTTCTGACATGAGTGCAGCGCCTTTAATAGATGTCATCAGTTCATTTGCCTTTGGTCGATAATTCGAGTGTTTATCTTTGCCTAAATATCATATGACAGTTGCTACATGAGTTTTTATATTTTTCTTTTGAGAAGTCAAACTGTATAACAGTTCTTTTCCTCTCTTGACCTATTTCTACTTATCACATGCTGTCCATTTGTGTCCTTTTTCTTGTAGTATTTGTTAAGCTTTTCGTCAGCCACATTACGGTTTGAAATTCTTGAGCACACAGGAACATGTTAGTGTAAACAAGCGGAACTACAATGATCTCGGAATAAATTCCCCCTTTTTAAGTCGTAACTTGCAAATATTAGAAGTTATGATGAAAATGATTAATATTTGTTATAATATATAAAACACCCCCACCCCCTTCATGAAAACGACCCCCAAAAAAATGAAAAGCAAAAAACAAAATAGATTTTGGAAAAGTATTGGACTTGAACTCGGAATGTACGGTTCAAGTGTAAGATTACCGAGCACCTAAACCACTAGGCCACGCAGGCATGTAAGTTTAAAGGTTTAACGTTTGACAGGCTGCTAAATCTCAAGGTAAATTTTGAGAACAATTTTTTCATATTTTATCGATTTTCAACGAGAGGACCACCATAAACCAAATTTCCTCAAACGAACTTATGTACAGTCATAATCGAGTAAAAATATTTCAGTGTTTTATTTCTGGTTTAAGGTGGCCTTTTGCAACAGTTTGCATTTTTTATGCCCATTACGTTACATCTACTATATACTCTATATAATCACGGTGATGTCTATGCTTATCAAATAAAGATACCGATATCTTTATTAAGTAATTTGGGTAAACACAAGTATAAACTGACATTGTATAGCAGAATATTTGTAAAAAATGATATTCAAGAAAAAGGTATTTATGTAGGCGAAATTGCATACCAAGTGCGCTATACCCCTTTGTTCAAGTCTCTTAGAAGAGAAATTTAAAAAAAAAAAGTTACATTGGGGACCAGATCCATATAATTACAAACATCAACAGAACACGGTGTATACTACAAAGAATTATACTTAGGCACATAGAACCTGGGATGGGAGGGGGTTAACCACCCTCCCCATTTAGGTGACAAATGTGCCTTCCATGTAAAATAATAAAATGGACAATATAATCAAAACTTAACATGAAATCAACAAACCAAGTTGCTTTATACCGAAAAGAGTAGCATTGTGTGGTTTTTAGTTCACCTGAGCTAAAAGCTCGAGTGAGGATTTCTGATCGCTCGGTCCCCTGGGGATCCGGGTTAGAATAAGTCCCAAGTACCCCTTGTTTGTCATAAAAAGCGACTAAATGGGCTGTCCTTCGGACGAGACCGATAAAACCGAGGTCCCGTGTCACAGCAGGTGTGGCACGATAAAGAACCTTCCCTGCTCAAAGCCATAAGCGCCGAGCATAGGCTAAAATTTTACAGCCCTTCATCGTCTCCATGTGAATGAAATATTCTCGAGAGGGACATTAAACAATCTTCAATCAACCAGATCACTCGTCCGTTTGTCTCTAAACTTTGCACATTTTCGACTTATTCTCTAAAACCACGGGACCAATTTCAACCAAACTTGGCAAAAATCATCCCTGGGTGAAAGGCTTTCCAATTTTTTTCAAATGAAGGGACATGCCCCGTCAAAGGGGAGATAATCGCAAAAATAAGGTGGGGTCATTTAAAACTCTTCTTAAGAACCACTTGATCGGAATAGCTGAAATCTACATGGAAGCTTCCTGACATAGTGTAGATTCAAGTTTGTTAAAACCATGGCCCCCGGAGTAGGTTAGGACTACAATAGGGGATTAAAATTTTACATACAAATATATAGGGAAAATCTTCTTCTCAAGGACCATTGGGCCAAAGAAGTTTACATTTACATGAAATCTTCCTGACATAGTGCAGTTTCAAGTTTGTAAAAATTATGCTCCGCGGGGTAGGTTGGGGCCACAATAGGGATCAAAGTTTTACATGCGAATATATATAGGAAAAATATTTTTTAAATATGGGCCAAGGTGATTCAGATGAGCGATCCACTGAATCACGCAGTAGTCCATATATTAAAATTAACGTACAGTTGAAGTTGAAAATAATACCAGTGAAGTCGTTTCGATTTTTTGAATTTACAAAAAAAAAAAAAATGCCCTGTGAAACGAAATTTCAAAGCTACAGTTTTATAGAGAAAAACTCCAAGAACATGTTCATGCTATTTCGTTTCACGGAGGTAGCTTTTTTAAATTCGGGGATACCCCTTCATTTTAACGCTAGAAATCATAAATCGCTTATTGCTTGATTTAAACTCAAAATATTTTGGCTAATTTTTCTCAATACATGTTTTTTAAACTTATTTTCAAAAATTATTGAATCAAGACATACGTTCCAATTGGTGTTATCATATATTTGAAGAACTTAAATTTTTCGATCTTTCATGCAACACCTATAGGGAAATTAACATGAGACGTGCAACATCTTCTTTCTACGTTTGCCTTACATATAGATATTAAAATGTTAAATTTTAAATATCCACATCGTGTACAGTGAAAAAGAATAGGCCTACATCAATTATATTTTTCTTAATACGAATGGACGTTTTATCTGATTCTAAAGTGAAATTGTGTTGATCTGAATTTAATAATATCTCTCTCTCTCTCTCTCTCTCTCTCTCTCTCTCTCTCTCTCTCTCTCTCTCTCTTCTTCTTCTTCCAATTTTGGGCCCAGAAGGCATAACAACAAGACAGCTTATAAAGATGGAAACTTTTAAACCAGCCTTGTAAGGTAGCTCACTACACTAAAGCTTATCCTCTGTATGACACCACGTCACGAGATGGCGATCTAAATGTTTTGTGAAATTATTTGTATCGATCGATTTGTTTGTATAATATCATCGTTCAGTGGTTAAAGCAGTGGGCTGGTGAACCGCAGATCTTAAATTCAAAATCACCAAAGTCTTTTGTTCATATGTGCTGAAATAATTTTTTTGAAAATCATGTTTTTATCCAAATCTGTATATTTTTTGCCTTTTCTGGCCATATATGCTTATTGTATATCATCATAACTTTCATAGTTAAATCAATTCGTACTGATTTGAGAAACTATTTCTGTGTGTAGTGAGCCACCTTAAATTTTACCACACGTTTGCAACTGTGATGTCATGCCGTGAACACGGTTCACATCTAAAGCGATGACATTGGAATTGATATACTCAGCTGACTGGAGCTTCTGTACAACGTTAATTTAAGTAAAACGAAAACCCTACATTCTCGGATTTCTAATTTAATGTAGACTCCAAACGACACATTATTTTCAATGTTCAACTCTTGGACGTTTTATTGCTTAGAATTGCGGATCTGTAGTAACCTTGTGGTTAGAATTGCGGATCTGTAGTAACCTTGTGGTTAGAATTGCGGATCTGTGGTAACCTTGTGGTTAGAATTGCGGATCTGTGGTAACCTTGTGGTTAGAATTGCGGATCTGTGGTAACCTTGTGGTTAGAATTGCGGATCTGTGGTAACCTTGTGGTTAGAATTGCGGATCTGTGGTAACCTTGTGGTTAGAATTGCGGATCTGTAGTAACCTTGTGGTTAGAATTGCGGATCTGTAGTAACCTTGTGGTTAGAATTGCGGATATGTAGTAACCTTGTGGTTAGAATTGCGGATCTGTAGTAACCTTGTGGTTAGAATTGCGGATCTGTAGTAACCTTGTGGTTAGAATTGCGGATCTGTGGTAACCTTGTGGTTAGAATTGCGGATCTGTAGTAACCTTGTGGTTAGAATTGCGGATCTGTGGTAACCTTGTGGTTAGAATTGCGGATCTGTAGTAACCTTGTGGTTAGAATTGCGGATCTGTAGTAACCTTGTGGTTAGAATTGCGGATCTGTGGTAACCTTGTGGTTAGAATTGCGGATCTGTAGTAACCTTGTGGTTAGAATTGCGGATCTGTAGTAACCTTGTGGTTAGAATTACGGATCTGTAGTAACCTTGTGGTATCCAGGATGGATTTCAGTCTTCAGTTTCAATTCCTGTGTAGACTTTTTTGAAATCGTAGTTCATATGAATTTTTTTCAACATCGCGTGTTTTTTGTAATATCATTCTGAGCATCATCAGCTATCTGAATAATCAGTTTGACATTATTCTAGCAAAGGTATTTTCTTGTTTCCTTCCACATTCTGTGTTTGTTTTGCTTACTTTATTTATAGGCAGTCATGCCGTGTTCTCATTCTATCTTATTTCGATGAGATTACCATTATCATTTTACCTTACATCAATATCATATGTCTTCAAACTTTCTATTATATCTTTATATATCCTAAACTCTCTCTTGTCTCATTACAAAAATAAAAGTTAACTAGTTCTAATTGTAACGGGGACCGTTACATATGTTCCCCAAACCTCCCCCAATTAAAAAGTGATGTCCTTGTGAATCTATAGCAAAAAATCATTTCATTTTAGCCTTTAATTACATGTAGTATGTTCAATATGGTTATTTTAGTACCAAGAAATGAAAGAAAGCGTTGCACGTGCATACATGAGCACGCGTGTATGATTCCGAATTTTTGTTGATGTCGTTCCACAGGCATTTGTATCATATACTCACAATATGAATTTCATAACGTTTCCACCAAATATAAGGAAGTTATAGCGATTTTAAAATCGTCCAATCAGAATTCAGCACACGTGCATGCACGTGCTGAGCAGTAACTCTAACCACAGCAATTTGTAAGGAGTCCGAAGACACATCTAAACCCCTAATATCAATAGAATTTGATGAAAAACAAAAACGTTATCGTCCTTTAAAAATTGAACATTTGAAAAAAGTTGCACGCGCATCCGCGTTCGAATGGGCGTGTGCGTTGGCATTTTTTGTTACACCAATATATAGATACTCATATTGTCTACCTATGCTGTAAATATCATCTCATTCGCTTCATAAATAAGATAGTTACAAACGTTTTAGTATTATCCAATCAAAATGAAGCGAACGTGCATGCGCGTGCAAATTGGTAATTTTGACCATGCAAATCAGTTAAGGGTCTCAATATCTACCTATGATATGAATATCAAGCCATTTCAATGAACAACGAAAAAGTTAAACTGATTCCAAAGTTAGTGTACAAATTTTGTAATGCATGTACACGCGCATGCGTGCGCGTGCAGACAAAATTACTATCATTTTTCATATTTACAAATGATATACTACCATCCTATTCAGGTTTCATATCGATCCCCTTAATATTCTGATTTTCCAATTTTTGTACCAAAATTGCAATGCACGTGCGCGCGCGTGCATGCATGTGCAGACAAAATGACTATCACCATGCACATCTACAAACGCTATACTATCATCCTGGATAGTTTCATATCGATCCCTTTTGTAGTTTCTGAGAACACTGCCGGACAAAAAAGTACCGGAGAAAAAGAATAATAACTAGACACTCATTACTAGTAATGAGTAGGTCTTCCGTTAGACCACTTCCGGTAAAGAGTTTTCTATTCCTACGAAAACCATTTAAATGTATCAGAAAATGTGCCTTAACAATGAATGAGAAATGTATTGTCGAATTTTTTATTCCTTTCTCGTAACTTCCGGTGACGACCGGAAGTACTATTCAGATGCGTTTTCCTATAAATGACAGCAACACTTTACTGTCTATATTCCCTGAAAATTTCACGTCTCTATCTGAAAGAGTTCTCAACAAAAAGAAGTAGACTAAAGAAAGAAAAAGTAGTAGGTTACTACCGACCGGAAGTCAATTTTGAAAAACAAAATTATCAAAACTTTCGAAGTTGATACTTTTATTAAGACATGTGAAAATCATATGAAAGACTTCAAATGTAAGCGAGATTTATGGGGACATAGAGACGAAAAGTAAAAAGATATCTTATCAAGAAACCGGAAGTAGTCGTTTTGACTACCGACAGAGTCAATATTCTTTTGACACTTTGAAAGAGAGTTAATAAACTAGTATAAGTTTCAATTTAAAGGAAAAAGTTTGGAATTTGCGATTCTTTCCATCACTTCCGGTGACGACAGGAAGTGACGGTCGACATGTTCAACCCCCTACTTCACGCCTACAAACGGAGATTGATCATTCCTGAATATATGATGAACCTATATTTTACCTTTTCCAAGAAAAGTGCTGGACAAAACTCCTTTTGAGAAACAGAAAATCGGCTCTATTTTCCGACCGGAAGTGAATTTTGTAAAACAAAAATACCTATAGCAAGGTCATTTCATAAGACATTATTCCTGAAAATTTCAAGAAAATATATCCAGCCATCTCTGAGAAATCACTAGAAGAAATTGGAAAATCAACATTTTTTCAAATACTTCCGGTATAGACCGGAAGTGACGGACGAAAAAATTGAATGCATGTGTACAATGGACTAATGCTAGTTGATCAACTCTACAAGTTTCAAACGTTTATCTATATTCATTATTGAGAAACTGAAAAAACAAGGTTTGAATATGTCCACCCCATATCTCACGACCGGAAGTGAATTTTACAAAAATATTTAAATATAATCTAGACAATTATATTGTCTCTAACATACGTAAAATTCAACTCATTAACTTGTTTTATGACCGAGATTTATGGCACTGAAAAATGAGAGAATGAATAATCTTTCTTTGATATAACCGGAAGTTGGAGTTTCAACTTCCGGTGGGGTCAACATTTTTTGAATTAAACCGATATAGGTTTCAATTTGAAAGAAAAAAGTTTGAAATTTATGATTCATCAATCACTTCCGGTGAGGACCGGAAGTGACGGCCAACATTCTTAACCCCCTACTGCACGCCTACAAAGTGAGATCTATCAACTCTGAAAATTTGGTGACTCTATCTTTTACCGTTTCTGAGAAAAACGCTGGACAACGAAAACAGCTAATAAGCCGTATTTGCCGACCGGAAGTAAATTTTACAAAAATATTTGACGTTACTTTAGACATTTATAGTGACTATAATATATGTAAAACTCAACTCATAAACTAGTTTCATGACCGAGATTTATGGCACTGAAAATGAGAGAATGAATAGTCTTTATTTGATATAACCGGAAGTTGAAGATTCAACTTCCGGTGGGGTCAACATTTTTTGAGAATTAGAACGAGATATAGTAAACCGAAATAGGTTTCAATTTGAAAGAAAAAAGTTTGAAATTCATGATTCCTTTAATCACTTCCGGTGACGACCGGAAGTGACGGCCGACATTCTTAACCCCCTACTGCACACCTACAAAGTGAGATCTATTAACTCTGAAAATTTGGTGACTCTATCTTTTACCGTTTCTGAGAAAAACACTGGACAAGATATCTTGTAAAAAGACGAAAATTGGACATATCTTGCGACCGGAAGTGAATTTTGAAAAAATGAAAAAAATGCCTCGAGGTACCATCGTTGTCTATAACCTGTAAAAGTTTCAGAAAAATCCATCCAACGGTCTAGGAGACGAAAGGGAAAAAAAAAATAATAATAAACAGTAGAATCACTAGAAGGTCTTCCGTTGGAAACGGAAGACCTTAATAATAATAATAATGAAGAAGAAGAACGCGAACAATAATAGTAAGGTCTTCCGCAGGAGACGGAAGACCTTAATAATAATAATAAACAGTAGAATCACTAGAAGGTCTTCCGTTTCCAGGTCTTCCGTTGGAAACGGAAGACCTTAATAATAATAACTAGAAACTCATTACTAGTAATGAGTAGGTCTTCCGTTTGTTCACTTCCGGTAAAGAGCTTTCTGATCCTACAAAAACCATTCAAATATATCAGAGAATGTACTTTAACAATAAATGAGAAGTGTATTATCGAATTTTTTACTCATTTCTTGTAACTTCCGGTGATGACCGGAAGTACTATTCAGATGTGTTTTCCTATGAATGACAGTGAGTCTTTACTGTCTATATTCCCTGAAAATTTCACGTCCCTATCCGAAGAGTTCTTAACAAAATGAATTAGACTAAAGAAAGAAAAAGTAGTAGGTAACTACCGACCGGAAGTCAATTTTGAAAAACGAAATTGTCAAAACTCTAGAAGTTGATACTATTCTTAAGACATGTGAAAATCATATCAAACAATTCAAATCTAAACGAGATTTGTGGGGACAAAGAGACAAAAAGTAAAAAAGTATTTTATCAAGACACCGGAAGTAGTCGTTTTGACTACCGACGGGGTCAATATTCTTTTGACATTTTGAAAGAGACTTAATAAAGTAGTATAAGTTTTAATTTAAAAGAAAAAGTTTGAAATTTACGATTATTTCTATCACTTCCGGTGACGACAGGAAGTGACGGTCGACATGCTCAACACCCTATTGCATGCTTACAAACAGAGATTGATCATCACTGAATATTTGATGAACCTATCTTTTACCCCTTCTAAGAAAAATGCTGGACAAAATTTCGTTAGAGAAACAGAAAATCGGCCATATTTTCCTACCGGAAGTGAATTTTGGAAAAACAAAAATAACCACAGGAATGTCATTGCATCAGACATTATTCCTGAAAATTTCAAGAAAATCTATCCAGCCATCTCTGAGAAATCACTCGAAGAAATCGGAAAATTGTCATTTTTTTCAAATACTTCCGGTATAGAGCGGAAGTGACGGACGAAAAAATTGAAAGTATGTGCAAAATCGCCTAATGCTAGTTGATCAACCCTACAAGTTTCAAGCGTCTATATATTTTCGTTATTGAGAAACTGAAAAAGCAAAGTTTGAATTTGTCCACCCCCTATCTCACGACCGGAAGTGAATTTTCGAAAAATATTTGACGTTACTTTAGACATTTATAGTGTCTACAATATATGTTAAATACAAGTCAAACACTTGTTTTGTAAACGAGATTTAAGGCATTGAAAAAGGAGAATTTGAAATGTTTTCCTTAATTACCGGAAGTCGACGTTTCCACTTCCGGTGGGGTCAACGGTTTTCAATACTCCAAAAGATACCTGATAAAGTGGTATAGGTTTCGATTCAACAACTACAACTTTAATTTTTCGATTCTTCTTATCACTTCCGGTGACGACATTTTGAACCCCCAACTGCACGCCTACAAAGTGAGATCTATCAACTCTGAAAATTTGGTGACTCTATCTTTTACCGTTTCAGAGAAAAACGATGGACAAAATCTCTTCTAAAAAACGGAAATTGGACATATCTAACGACCGGAAGTGAATTTTGAGAAAATGAAAAAAAAACCTAAGGGTATTTTGATTCTCTATCATCCCTGAAAATTTCAAGAAAATCCATCCAGCCATCTCTGAGAAATCGTGCCGACAAAAAAGGGGGGGGATAATAATAATAATAACTAGATGCGATCTCGTTGCGAGCAACGAGTGGGTCTTCCGTCCAATTTTTGGTGTGATAAGATAAGAATTTGACTGACATTTTCGTTCATAAATAATGATACAAATATATTGTCTAGACGTACAATTTAGCTTCGGTAATGTTTTACAATTATTGATCATTTAAATGTTATAAATTAAAGACTCTCTCTCCCTCTCGGCAACTAATTTTTCGAGAAAAAAGTTAATAATGTTATTTACTGCGATACATATTCGACTGATCAGGCGAGTCATGTCGCCCTGAGGCCTATTTTTTGATATCATTCTAGATATACCTCGCAAAACTGAACAAATTTTGTTGTACATGTCCTATGGAAATTTTCTTGAGAAAAAAGTTATTGATTGTGACATTTATGAGACTGTTAAGGTGAGTCATAAGGCCCGTGGGCCTTTTTCTTGATATCGTTTGAAAGATCTTGCAAACCTCAACAACTTTTGTACTACTTGTCTTATCAAAAGATTCTCGAGAAAAAAGTTAGTAATTGTGACATTAATCAAACTTTTCAGGCGAACCATGAGGCCCGTTTGCCTTTTTCATGATGTTGTTCGAAAGATCTTGCAAAACTGAACAACTTTTGTTCTAGATGTCTTATTAAACGTTTCTTGACAAAAATGTTATAGCTTGCAACAATAACACAACTGTTCAGGTGAGCCATGAGACCCGCAGGCCTATTTATTAACATCGTTAGTTAACGCTTGCAAAACTGAACAATATTTGTTGTACAAGTCTTATCAAAAGTTTCTCGAGAAAAAAGTTATTGATTGTGACACTAATCAAACTGTTCAGGCAAGCCATGAGGCCCGTTCGCCTTTTTCATGATGTTGTTCGAAAGATCTTGCAAAACTGAACAACTTTTGTTCTAGATGTCTTATTAAACGTTTCTTGACAAAAATGTTATAGATTGCAACAATAACCCAACTGTTCAGGTGAGCCATGACACCTACAGGCCTATTTATTAACATCGTTAGTTAACGTTTGCAAAACTGAACAACTTTTGTTCTACATGTCTTGTCAAAAGTTTCTCGAGAAAAAAGTTATTAATGTTATTAATTGTGATACAAATTCGACTGTTCAGGCGAACCATAACGCTCTGAAGCCTAGTTTTTGATATCATTAGATAGATCTTGCAAAACTAAACAACTTTTATTCTAAATGTCTTATCAAAAGTTTCGTGAGAAAAAAGTTAATCATTGTAACAGAAATTCAATGGTTCATGCGAGCCATGAGGCCTATAGGCCCATTTCTTGATATGACACGAAAGATCTCAATAAACTGTTCAACTTTTGTTATATATGTCTAAGCAAAATATTTACCAGTAAAAAGTTATGATTTAAAACGTGGAAAAAAAATTGGACACTTTTTTAAACTCCATTTTCGACCCCTACCGAGCTTCCATACTAGGCACTTCCGGAAATTTTTAAAACCTATGTGCACAACTACAACATGTCGTCTAACATCACTGAAAATTTCAGCACTCTAGCTTTTATCGTTTTTGAGATGTTGGCTGGACAAAATGGTCATCTGAAAATCGATAAAAGGAGGATAACTTCCAACCGAATGTGAATTTTCAAAAATCCAAAAAAAGATATAAACTTCAAATAGCCATGCATCAACCCTAACAATTTGAAGTAAATCGATCAAGCCATCTCTGAGAAATCCTCTGCACAAAATCGGTAAGGAAAAAAAAAGAATAAAAATAATAACTAGTACTTATTGTAACGGGGACCGTTACAGATGTTCCCCAAACATTCCCCCATTTAGCAAGTGGTGTCATTTATTTCAGTACAAGTGGTTTTGACCATTGCAAACTGAAACATGTGAATATATAACTATCTTATAACGTTCAGTCCATTTCATACTAGTTCAAATCAGTTATAAAGATCTGAGAGTTTTGTGCACGTGCACGTACGTGCATGCATGTGCATATGAATAATTCGACCATCTCAATACATTAGAAGTCTTACTATATGAGTACAAGAGAAGTTTTACAACTGTTCAATGAAAAACGAGAAAATAACGGCAACTCGAAACTACAAAGACCGAAATCAATGCACGTGCATACACGTGCGTGTGAGTACCACACAACAATTTTGTTGATACTATTCAATAGACATTTGAATAATATACTTACTATATGAATTTGGTATCGATTGCTTCACTCATAAGGGAGTTATTGGGATTTCAAAATCGTCCAATCAGAATTAAGCGCACGTGCATGCGCGTGCAGGGAAGTGATTTTGAGAGTATTAGTAAATTGAGAGGCCCAAAACATACCTACAACCTAATTTTCAAACCTATTCATTGCAATCTCAAAATGTTATAGACCAATACTTAAATTTAGACGTCAAAAATTACAATGCACGCGCATTCACGCACACGCGATTTTGATAATGGAAAATTTGTTGACATCATTTCATAGACATTCATATCATAGATCCTCAGGGTAAATTTGAATTCATTTCAGTTTTTAATTCAATAGTTATGACCATTTTAGTACCCGAAAAATGAAAGAAAAGCTATGCACGTGCATACACGCGCACGTGAGCATGACTCAGCATCAATGTTGATGTCATTCAATAGACATTTGATAGATATACTTACAGTATAAATTTCATATTGTTTCCACCATTTATAAGAAAGTTATGGCGATTTGAAAATCGTCCAATCAGAATTTAGCACACGTGCATGCACGTGTCGGATGGTAATTATGACTGTACACTTTTGTTAAGAATATCAAGATACATATACAATACAAGTTTGAAAAGATTTTGACAAAAAACAAAAAAGTTATGGTCATTGAAAGAATTGAACCTTCAAAAGACAATGTACGTGCGTGCGCATGCGCGTTTGCAATTTTTATTACATCGAGCTGTAGATATTTGGCATGTCTACCTATCCTGTAAATATCATTAAATTTCCTTAATTGGTATGAATGTTATAAACGGTTTTGTATTATCCAATCAAATTGAAGCACACGTGCATGCGCGTGCAGAATTGAAATTTTGACGATGCCAAACAGTTAAGGGTCCCAAGTTATACCTACCATATAAATAGGAAACGATTTCATCGAAAAATAAAAAAGTTAGACTGATTCCAAAGTTTGTAAACAAAAAATCCAATGCACGTGCATGCACATGCATGCATTTTCAGACAAAATGACATTCGTTCCGCACATCTACATATGCTATACTATCATCCTAAAAAGGTTTCATATTGATCCCTTGAGTAGTTTCTGAGAACACTCGTGGACAAAAAAGTCCCAAGAAGAAAGAAAGAATAATAATAATAACTAGACACGATCTCGTTGCGAGCAACGAGTAGGTCTTCCGTCCGATTTGTTGATGCACTCGGAGTTAAAAAAAAAAAAAAAAAAAAAAAAAGACAAATGAGTCCCAATTTAGTTTCCGACTTTAAGACACTTTAGATATAATCAATTTTTCATATCATAAGCTTCTGAAGCAAAGTTGCGGTGAAATTCGTTTGAAATTCGACTCTCCAGGCGAGCCATAAGGCCCGCGGGCCTATTTCTTGATGTCATTTGTTAGCCCTCTATAGACTCAACAACTTTAGTTCTATATGTCTTTACAAAATATTTACCTGTAAAAAGTGATTGAGATCGACCGATATCGACAAAAAATCGACTCTACAGGCGAGCCATTAGGACCATAGGCCTATTTCTTGATATCAATCGATAGATCTCGATAAACTGAACCACTTTTGTTCAATATGTCCTTACAAAATATTTACCAGTTACAAGTTTTTGAAATCGACTGATATCGACAAAAATTGACTCTACAGGCGAGCCATGAGGCCCACAGACCCATTTTTTGATATTGACACATTGAACAACTTTTGTTCAATAATGCTTTTCAAAAAATATGTCGTTTTAAAGATATGAGGCGTCAAATATTTACGATTTTGGCCCTTAAAATCTCTAATTACGTAACATATGACCTACTTTTTGATTTGATACGATCAAGCTCGTTGAGATGAACATTTCCGCTTCTACAACTTATTATAAAATATTAATAGTTTCTGAGATATTCTCAAAAACATTTGGACCCTTCTGAACCCCTAATTTAAAGGGCCAGCCCGTTTTGCTTGATATCGTAAGAAAGGCCTTGTCATTTTAAACATTTTTTGTTCAACAAGTATTTAGAAATTCTTTACCGTTCTCGAGTTATCTCTACAAGAAATATTTAGGGGCCAAACTGTAGCTCCCTAACGGGGCCACATGGGGAAAAAACGAAATGTACATATTGTTTAGATTATCATTCTGAACAACTTTTGTTCAATAATGCTTTTCAAAATATTTGTCGTTTTCAAGATATGAGGCGTCAATTATTTATGATTTTGGCCCTTAAAATCCCTTATTACGTAACATATGACCTACTTTTTGATTTGATAAGAACAAGCTCGTTTAGATGAACATTTCCGTTTCAATGACTTATTACAAAATATTAATAGTTTCTGAGATATTCTCATCAACCTTTGGACCCTTCTGGGCCCCTAATTTAAAGGGTCAGCCCCTTTTGCTTGATATCGTAAGAAAGGTCATGACATTTCAAACATTTTTTGTTCAACAAGTATTTAGAAATTCTTTACCGTTCTCGAGTTATTTCTAGAAGTAATTTTTAGGGGCCAAACTGTACCTCCCTAACGGGGCCACATAGGGTAAAAACGAAATATGCATATTGTTCAGATCATCATTCTGAACAACTTTTGTTCTTTATTGCTTTTCAAAATATTTGTCGTTTTCGAGATACAAGGGGTAAAAAATTTATGGTTTTGGCCCTTAAAATCCCTTATTACGTAACATATGACCTAAGTTTTTATATGAATAGATTTGGATTGTTGAGATGAACATTTTTTGTTCTTTGACTTATACCAAAATATTAACGATCTTTGAGATATTTGATCTAGACTTTGAGCCCTTCTAGATCCCTAATTTAAGGAGCTACCCCCTAAATCTTGATATTTTTGAAAAGATCTCGTAAATGTGCACAACTTTTGTTCTACATGTCTTAACAAAATATTTGCAAGAAAAAAGATATTGGAGATCAAAGGTCAAAAATCGCCGAAATCGGTGAAAAATTTTGGCATCCATTTTTTCAGGTCCAGGCGAGCCTTTAGGCGAATCGCCTCCGGTAAAATCGAATCCCACACAAATCTTCTAAAATGTTTACTCTATCTTGTGTAGAAATTTCAAGACTCTAGCTTCAAAACTAACGGAGATGTGTGGACAACAAGGCCCTTCAAAAAGTCACTAAAAGAGAGATAACTACTGACCGGAAGTGACGTCAAGCACGAAATTTTGCAAGCTAAGTCTCGTCACCAAAAGACATCTTTCCTGAAAATTTCGTGAAAATCGATCGAGAAATGGCTGAGAAAAACGCGTGTACTACCAAGGAAAATAATAATAATAATAATAACTAGTATTCCTAATTGTTCGCGAACAATTAGAGGGCTTTCCACCTACAATGATTGAAAAAGAGATATTTAAGAATATTTAAAAGACTTTGAAAATTAAAAAAAATAATTTTTATGGTGACCTTGACCTTTGACCTTGACCTCATTTTGAAGGTCAAAGGTCATCAGTCTTATGCAAGTGATCCCATGTCTTTATCTATATTAATAATGTAAAAGCTATAAGCTTAAAACATGTTAATCAAGATATTTAGGGGCAATAATTTGTTCAGGGGTTTTCGGTTACTTTCGGTTAGCTTCTCAATGTTAAAAATACGTCGAAAGACCTTGAAAATGGAAAAAAATTAATTTTGATGATGACCTTGACCTTTGACCTTGACCTCATTTTGAAGGTCAAAGGTCATCGGTCTTAATGCAAGTGATCCCATGTCTCTAACTAAATTAATATAATAGTTATAGGCTTAGATAATGATATTGGAGACTTTCAGGGGCAATAACTATGCTTAAGGGTTTTTGTATCCCTTCCATTAATTTCTCAGTGCAAGGGGCTTTTACTTTGAAGTCATTAGCGAAGGTTTCATGTCTCTATGACTTTCGCTTTAGTAGGAGTAGCGATAACAAGCTTTTCAATACGAGTCTCCGAAATTCACGAAAGGGTCAAAGTTCAAAGTTATCATGCATAGTATCTGAACCAATCATGAAGTCAATAGTTACCGATATAATATTTCATTGCTATCTTAAGCAGGAAATACGGTATAAAAAGTGTTATTTTCTGGCCTTTTGGGGTGACCTTGACCTTTGAACTAATTTTCAAGGTCAAAGGACAGCGATCCCATTCCAGTTGGTCCCGTGTCTCTATGATAAACTGTTCTCATGTTGGACATTATTTACCAATAAATCGTAAAACCTAAGGGGCAATAACTCCCCTGAGGGGTCTTCGAATCCTTTTGATTAATGCCCATATGAATCCATCTAAGGCTCTTCTATGTTTCAGCAAAGGTTTGATGCTCCTATCTTTTACGATTAAAGAGGAGTAGCGATAACAAGGATTTTTACGTAAAGTCCAATAACTCCGTAAAAGGTCAAAGGTCAATTACGCAGGGTCACATGTGATCATGTTTCGAGAAGTTGAATATGATGGGCTATAAAACTTTTCGATAAGTCTAAAGATGTCAAATTATTTTTTGGCGGAAAGAAAAGAAGGAAGAAAATAATAATAAACAGAACAATATCAATAGGACTTTCCACAGAATGGTGGAAAGCCCTAATAAAAAACAGAACAATATCAATAGGACTTTCCACAGGAAGGTGGAAAGCCCTAATAATTGAGACGAAAGCGCCACGTATTGAATACGTTTGTCAATCCTAGGTCAGAATGGGAATCCTTGATGATTTAACGTCCAAAATGCGCGGTCGAGTCCATTCAGAATTCTCGTATACTGTTGATTTCTACATTTCAAGATTTGCAACTGACCAGGTGTAAAGGTGCACGTTTTCCGTTCTCGGATGGAAAAAGGGGTGGGTTCGATTCCCTCGGTCAGTCTACCAGGAAATGTGGAGTCGTCGCACGTACGGAGAGTTCGATATTGGCAAAAGTTAAGACGTAATACATTATCCCTTATTTCTTGGAGAAAACAGGGTTTGTTTGGGTAAATCAGCTTGATAATGGTCCAATATAGAGAAACAAATGATCATACAGTAAAAAATACCACCGCGACACACTTTCGACCCCAATAAAGACCAAAAAGTACGTGCAACATGTCGCATTCCCTTTTTCGCATTGAATGAAGTTGCGATTTATTTTTTCCACAAACGAAGTGTTACAAACATTACGACTTAACCCAAATTGATTGTTTTAAGCATCAATTTCATGTTCAATTCAATTTTCGCATTCGCTTAGGCATAAAACAGTGCAAGGTGGCAGTTGGGTAGAACACTAGTAATCCTAATTGTTCGCGAACAATTAGAGGACTTTCCACCTTTTCAGTGCTTTTTCTTGAAAATTAATTTTCAAATCATTTTCAACTTCAATACTTCTTCACTTCTTTTATCGCCTAACCGGACAACGCCTAAATCCTTTATATATATATAAAAAAAAAAAAAAAAAAAAAAAAAAAAAACAACAACAAAAAAAAAACAAAAAACAAAAAAAAAAACAGTTCCGACGGTCACCCATCCAACTACTCGTCACGATGAATGTTGCTTAACTTCCATCATGGCGACAGACTCTCTACCACTACACCAGACTGACTTGCTTAAAAACAAAGAAGTCCAAGTGAATTATAAACTGTTTAGGGCCACGAAAGCCATTGTTTAAAGATCGTAACATCCAAAGACAATAAATAAAGGAATTTTAAGGGTTTTCTTGTTGTTCTTCTGTGTGTTTGAACGTAGGACAGGCGTCAATGTGCAGGGATCTAGTGTGCTTTTAGGAGGACGTGCCGAGAGACCGCAAGTCCTGTTGTGTTGTATTGTGGACCACCACGGACTCGCACCGGGAGATGTGTGACCTTGACCTTTGACCTTGACCTCCTTTTGAAGGTCAAGGTCATCGGTCTTCTGGCAAGTGCTCCCGTGTCTCTAGGTCTATTCCTGTCCAAGTTAGAAGCTGAAATAACGATATCGGAGATTTGCAGGGGCAATAACTCTGCTCAAGGGGTTCCGGTGCCCTTCGGTTGACTTCTCACTGCAAGGGAGTTTCACTGGGAACTCCTCAGCGAAAGTTTCGTGTCTCTACGACTTTCGGTTCTGGAGGAGTAGCGATAACAAGGTTTTCAACGGGCGTCGCCACAGTTCGCAGAAGGGTCCAAATTGAGAGTTGTCATTCACGATACGGAGACCCGTCCAGAATTCCATGCTGACCCATGTGGTATTTCACTACTATCTGAAGCGGGAAAGAGAGTATAAAAAGTGCCATTTTCTGGTCTTTGGGGATGACCTTGACCTTTGACCTTGACCTGATTTTCAAGGTCAAAGGTCAAGTATTCCATTCCAGTTGGTTTCGTCTTTCTACGACTTATATTTTAGGAATTTTGAATTTTTCCGTAAAAATCGTAAACTTTCAGGGCCATTAACTCCCTTTAGGGATCACCGAAAACTTAAAAGTAAACATTACAACGCTTCAGCTTGATAGACTAAACAATTTAGTGAAAGTTTCATGCTCTTATCATT
This sequence comes from Ostrea edulis, assembly GCF_947568905.1. Lineage (NCBI taxonomy): Eukaryota > Metazoa > Mollusca > Bivalvia > Ostreida > Ostreidae > Ostrea > Ostrea edulis. The sequence goes on along the minus strand of NC_079172.1, from coordinate 63,198,195 downwards.
TACGGTTTTCGAGGTGAACCGATAACAAGGGTTTTTTGCGTAAAGTCCCATAAGTTCGTTAGGGGTCAAAGATCAAATACGCAGGGTGAGATCTGAGCATGTTTCGAGATGTCAAATATGATGGTCTACATTGTTTTTCGATAAGTCTTAAAACGTCAAGAGCTTCTCGCGGCGGAAAGAAAAGAAGACAAATAATAATAAGAACTAGTAATCCTAATTGTTCGCGAACAATTAGAGGTCTTTCCACCTTTTCAGACATTCAAACAATGTCTCTGAATAAAAAAAAAATGTACTTTATATGCTTTAGACGGTATAAAAATTGCTTATTTTCAAAGTTTCTAGATGACCTTGACCGTTGACCTTGACCTAATTTTCAAGGTCAAAGGTCAGGGATGTCACTTCAGTTGGTCCTGTCTTCTTACGACAAATACTTTAGGAGTTGTAAATTTCTACGTTAAATTTAAAAATTTTAAGGGCATTAATTCCCGTTAGGGATCAACGAATCATCAAAAACAGGAAGTCATCTTTTACAATTGATCAGGCAATAAGTTTATTGAACATTTCGTGTTCGTACCATTTACGGTTTCCATACTGTAGTGATAACAATGGTTTTTACGCAAGTCGCTGTAAATCGAACAAAGGTCAAAGTTCAGAATGGTAATGATATGCGTTGACTTAAGTTGGTTCTTGACTACTTGTGCATAGTATACCTTTTCTGTACTTTATATGCTTTAGACGGTGTGAAAATTGCTTATTTTCAAAGTTTCTAGATGACCTTGACCTTTGACCTTGACCTAATTTTCAAGGTCAAAGGTCAGGGATGTCACTTCAGTTGGTCCTGTCTTCCTACGACAAATACTTTAGGAGTTGTAAATTTCTACGCGAAATCGAAAACTTTCAAGGGCATTAATTCCCGTTACGGATCGAGAAACCATCAAAAACGGAAGTCATCTTTTACAATTGATCAGGAAATAAGTTTAGTGAACATTTCGTGTTCGTACCATTTACGGTTTCCATACTGTAGTGATAACAATGGTTTTTACGCAAGTCGCTGTAAATCGAACAAAGGTCAAAGTTCAGAGTCGTAATGATATGCGTTGACTTAAGTTGGTTCTTGACTACTTGTGCCTATTATACCTTATCTGTACTTTATATGCATTAAACTGTATGAAAATTGCTTATTTTCAAAGTTTCTAGATGACCTTGACCTTTGACCTTGACCTAATTTTCAAGGTCAAAGGTCAGGGATGTCACTTCAGTTGGTCCTGTCTTCCTACGACAAATACTTTAGGAGTTTTAAATTTCTACGCGAAATCAAAAACTTTCAAGGGCATTAATTCCCGTTAGGGATCAACGAATCATCAAAAACAGGAAGTCATCTTTTAGGATTGATCAGGCAATAAGTTTAGTCAACATTTCGTGTTCATCCCATTTACGGTTTCCATACTGTAGTGATAACAATGGTTTTTACGCAAGTCGCTGTAAATCGAACAAAGGTCAAAGTTCAGAGTCGTAATGCAATGCATTGACTTAAGTTGGTTCTTGACTTATTGTGCCTATTATACCTAATCTGTACTTTATATGCTTTAGACGGTATGAAAATTGCTTATTTTCAAAGTTTCTAGATGACCTTGACCTTTGACCTTGACCTCATTTTCAAGGTCAAAGGTCAAGTATTCCATTCCAGTTGGTTCTGTCTTTCTACGACTTATATTTTAGGAGTTTTGAATTTTTCCGTAAAAATCGTAAACTTTCAGGGCCATTAACTCCCTTTAGGGATCACCGAAAACTTAAAAGTAAACACTACAACGCTTCAGCTTGATCGACTTAAGAATTTAGTGAAAGTTTCATGCTCTTATCATTTACGGTTTTTGAGGTGAACCGATAACAAGGGTTTTTTGCGTAAAGTCCCATAAGTTCGTTAGGGGTCAAAGATCAAATACGCAGGGTGAGATCTGAGCATGTTTCGAGATGTCAAATATGATGGTCTACATTGTTTTTCAATAAGTCTTAAAACGTCAAGAGCTTCTCGCGGCGGAAAGAAAAGAAGACAAATAATAATAATAATAATAATAATAATAATAAAAAACAGAACAATAACAAAAGGTCTTTCCACAGAAAGGTGGAAAGACCTAACTAGTAATCCTAATTGTTCGTGAACAATTAGAGGTCTTTCCACCTTTTCTGGATTTGTTTCTTGACCTTCAATCTTGATCCATTCTTCAGTAGGTCAAATGAGGCCAAAAAACTTTCAAGTCAATGTAAACTTGGAAAACTTTCAGGGGCCATAACTATTTAAAGGGGTTGGTGAATCTTTTCGCACTGAATAGATTGATGAGTCTACTAAATCAGTACAAAACATTAATGATTAAGGTTTGGTATCTCCAGGGTTAACGGTTTCGAAGGACTAGTGATAACAAGCTTTATTTGTAAGATGGGCAATAATTTTTAAAGGAGCCCGGCTTAAGGGCCAAGAAAGATGTTTTACCTGGTTTTAAAAGAACATACTAATGATGCAATGAAAAATGATGTATGTTGAAAGACAAAAGAGATATAAAAAGAGCTAAATTCTCAATATTTGAAGTAACTTTGACCTTTGACCGTTACCTAATATTCAGGGTCAAAGGTCAATGATCACATTGCAGTTGGTCCCATGTTCCTATGATTATCCGTTTAAAAGTTAACGATTAGCACAAACACATGAAAGGGCAATAACTCATATAAGGGGTCAGCGGATCCTTTCACACTGGATATGTTGAAGTTGTGCTTTGAGAAACCGAAGACATTGGTGAAGGTTTGGTGTCTCTATGGTCTATGGTTTCAAAGGGGTAGCGATAACAAGGTTAATAATGTAAGGGGCAATAACTTTTAAAGGGGTCAGTCTTAGGGTACAGGTATCAAATCTTTAAAATGGATTTAAAAGGACATACTAAAGATTCAATTATATGTAGTATATGTTGAAAGACAAAAGAGATATAAAAAGAGCTAAATTTCTCATAATTTGAATGACCTTGACCTTTGACCTTGACATAAATTAAAAGGTCAAAGAATGGAGATTCTAATGCAGTTGGTCCCATGTCTCTAGGATAATTGGTTTTAATTTTTTTTAATTATTTGTAAAAATCAAAAACTTTCAGGGGCAATAACTCATAAAAGGGGTCGAAGAATCTTTTCGCAATGAATAGATTGAAGAGTCTCCTTGAATAGTTGAAGACATTGGTGAAGGTTTGGTGTCTCTACGGTCTATGGTTTCAGAGGAGTAGCGATAACAAGGTTAATACTGTAAAGGGCAATAACTTTTAAAGGGGTCAATCTTAGGGTACAGGAATTAAATCTTTAAAATAGATTTAAAAGGACATACTAAAGATGCAATGATATGTAGTATATGTTGAAAGACAAAAGAGATTTAAAAAGAGCTAAATTTCTCATATTTTGAATGACCTTGACCTTTGACATTGACATAAATTAAAAGGTCAAAGGATGAAGATTCTAATGCAGTTGGTCCCATGTCTCTAGGATAAATGGTTTTAATTTTTTTCAATTATTTGTAAAAATGAAAAACTTTCAGGGGCAATAACTCATAAAAGGGGTCGAAGAATCTTTTCGCAATGAATAGATTGAAGAGTCTCCTTGACTAGTCGAAGAGATTGGTGAAGGTTTGGTATCTTTACGGTGTACGGTTTCGGAGGAGTAGCGATAACAAGATTAATACTCTAAGGGGCAATAACTTTTAAAGGGGTCAGTCTTAAGGTACAGGAATTAAATCTTTAAAATAGATTTAAAAGGACATACTAAAGATGCAATGATGTGTAGTATATGTTGAAAGACAAAAGAGATATAAAAAGAGCTAAATTTCTCATATTTTGAATGACCTTGACCTTTGACCTTGATATAAATCAAAAGGTCAAAGGATGAAGATTCTAATGCAGTTGGTCCCATGTCTCTAGGATAAATGGTTTTAATTTTTTTCAATTATTTGTAAAAATGAAAAACTTTCAGGGGCAATAACTCATAAAAGGGATCGAAGAATCATTTCGCAATGAATAGATTGAAGAGTCTCCTTGACTAGTCGAAGACATTGGTGAAGGTTTGGTATCTTTACGGTGTACGATTTCGGAGGAGTAGCGATAACAAGCTTTTATTGCAAAAGGGGCAATAACTCCTTGAGGGGTCAAAGTTCATATACGCAGGGTGAACTGCCAAAATCTTTTAAGGAGTACATTCTTATGGACTATAAATCTTTTCGATAAATCTTGAAACTCAAAATCACGGGGAGGAAAAATAATAATAATAATAATAACTAGTAATCCTAATTGTTCGCGAACAATTAGAGGTCTTTCCACCTTTTCTGGATTTGTTTCTTGACCTTCAATCTTGATCCATTCTTCAGTAGGTCAAATGAGGCCAAAAAACTTTCAAGTCAATGTAAACTTGGAAAACTTTCAGGGGCCATAACTATTTAAAGGGGTTGGTGAATCTTTTCGCACTGAATAGATTGAAGAGTCTACTAAATCAGTACAAAACATTAATGATTAAGGTTTGGTATCTCCAGGGTTAACGGTTTCGAAGGACTAGCGATAATAAACTTTATTTGTAAGATGGGCAATAATTTTTAAAGGAGCCCGGCTTAAGGGCCAAGAAAGATGTTTTAATTGGTTTTAAAAGAACATACTAATGATGCAATGAAAAATGATGTATGTTGAAAGACAAAAGAGATATAAAAAGAGCTAAATTCTCAATATTTGAAGTAACTTTGACCTTTGACCTTTACCTAATATTCAGGGTCAAAGGTCAATGATCACATTGCAGTTGGTCCCATGTTTCTATGATTATCCGTTTAAAAGTTAACGATTAACACAAACACATAAAAGGACAATAACTCATATAAGGGGTCAGCGGATCCTTTCACACTGAATATGTTGAAGTTGTGCTTTGAGAAACCGAAGACATTGGTGAAGGTTTGGTGTCTCTATGGTCTATGGTTTCAAAGGGGTATCGATAACAAGGTTAATAATGTAAGGGGCAATAACTTTTAAAGGGGTCAGTCTTGGGGTACAGGTATCAAATCTTCAAAATGGATTTAAAAGGACATACTAAAGATTCAATTATATGTAGTATATGTTGAAAGACAAAAGAGATATAAAAAGAGCTAAATTTCTCATATTTTGAATGACCTTGACCTTTGACCTTGACATAAATTAAAAAGTCAAAGAATGAAGATTCTAATGCAGTTGGTCCCATATCTCTAGGAAAAATGGTTTTTTTTTTTAATTATTTGTAAAAATCAAAAACTTTCAGGGGCAATAACTCATAAAAGGGGTTGAAGAATAGTTCGCAATGAATAGATTGAAGAGTCTCCTTGAATAGTTGAAGACATTGGTGAAGGTTTGATGTCTATACGGTCTATGGTTTCAGAGGAGTAGCGATAACAAGATTAATACTGTAAGGGGCAATAACTTTTAAAGGGGTCAATCTTAAGGTACAGGAATTAAATCTTTAAAATAGATTTAAAAGGACATACTAAAGATGCAATGATATGTAGTATATGTTGAAAGACAAAAGAGATATAAAACGAGCTAAATTTCTCATATTTTGAATGACCTTGACCTCTGACCTTGACATAAATTAAAAGGTCAAAGGATGAAGATTCTAATGCAGTTGGTCCCATGTCTCTAGGATAAATGGTTTTAAATTTTTTCAATTATTTGTAAAAATCAAAAACTTTCAGGGGCAATAACTCATAAAAGGGGTCGAAGAATCATTTCGCAATGAATAGATTGAAGAGTCTCCTTGACTAGTCGAAGACATTGGTGAAGGTTTGGTATCTTTACGGTGTACGGTTTCGGAGGAGTAGCGATAACAAGGTTAATACTCGAAGGGGCAATAACTTTTAAAAGGGTCAGTCTTAAGGTACAGGAATTAAATCTTTAAAATAGATGTAAACGGACAAAATAAAGATGCAATGATATGTAGTATATGTTGAAAGACAAAAGAGATATAAAAAGAGCTAAATTTCTCATATTTTGAATGACCTTGACCTTTGACCTTGATATAAATCAAAAGGTCGAAGAATGAAGATTCTAATGCAGTTAGTCCCATGTCTCTAGGATAAATGGTTTTAAATTTTTTCAATTATTTGTAAAAATCAAAAACTTTCAGGGGCAATAACTCATAAAAGGGGTCGAAGAATCATTTCGCAATGAATAGATTGAAGAGTTTCCTTGACTAGTCGAAGACATTGGTGAAGGTTTGGTATCTTTACGGTGTACGATTTCGGAGGAGTAGCGATAACAAGCTTTTATTGCAAAAGGGGCAATAACTCCTTGAGGGGTCAAAGTTCATATACGCAGGGTGAACTGCCAAAATCTTTTAAGGAGTACATTCTTATGGACTATAAATCTTTTCGATAAATCTTGAAACTCAAAATCACGGGGAGGAAAAATAATAATAATAATAATAATAATAAACAGAAGAATATCAATAGGTCTTTCCACAGAAAGGTGGAAAGACCTAACTAGTAATCCTAATTGTTCGCGAACAATTAGAGGTCTTTCCATCTCTTCTGGATTTGTTTCTTGACCTTCAATCTTGATCCATTCTTCAGTAGGTCAAATGAGGCCAAAAAACTTTGAAGTCAATGTAAACTTGGAAAACTTTCAGGGGCCATAACTATTTAAAGGGGTTGGTGAATCTTTTCGCACTGAATAGATTGAAGAGTCTACTAAATCATAACAAAACATTAATGATTAAGATTTGGTATCTCCAGGGTTAACGGTTTCGTAGGACTAGTGATAACAAGCTTTATTTGTAAGATGGGCAATAATTTTTAAAGGAGCCCGGCTTAAGGGCCAAGAAAGATGTTTTAATTGGTTTTAAAAGAACATACTAATGATGCAATGAAAAATGATGTATGTTGAAAGACAAAAGAGATATAAAAAGAGCTAAATTCTCAATATTTGAAGTAACTTTGACCTTTGACCGTTACCTAATATTCAGGGTCAAAGGTCAATGATCACATTGCAGTTGGTCTCATGTTTCTATGATTATCCGTTTAAAAGTGAACGATTAGCACAAACACATAAAAGGGCAATAACTCATATAAGGGGTCAGCGGATCCTTTCACACTGAATATGTTGAAGTTGTGCTTTGAGAAACCGAAGACATTGGTGAAGGTTTGGTGTCTCTATGGTCTATGGTTTCAAAGGGGTAGCGATAACAAGGTTAATAATGTAAGGGGCAATAACTTTTAAAGGGGTCAGTCTTAGGGTACAGGTATCAAATCTTTAAAATGGATTTAAAAGGACATACTAAAGATTCAATTATATGTAGTATATGTTGAAAGACAAAAGAGATCTAAAAAGAGCTAAATTTCTCATATTTTGAATGACCTTGACCTTTGACCTTGACATAAATTAAAAGGTCAAAGAATGGAGATTCTAATGCAGTTGGTCCCATGTCTCTAGGATAAATGGTTTTAATTTTTTTTAATTATTTGTAAAAATCAAAAACTTTCAGGGGCAATAACTCATAAAAGGGGTCGAAGAATCTTTTTGCAATGCATAGATTGAAGAGTCTCCTTGACTAGTCGAAGACATTGGTGAAGGTTTGGTATCTTTACGGTGTACGGTTTCGGAGGAGTAGCGATAACAAGGTTAATACTCTAAGGGGCAATAACTTTTAAAGGGGTCAGTCTTAAGGTACAGGAATTAAATCTTTAAAATAGATTTAAAAGGACATACTAAAGATTCAATTATATGTAGTATATGTTGAAAGACAAAAGAGATCTAAAAGGAGCTAAATTTCTCATATTTTGAATGACCTTCACCTTTGACCTTGACATAAATTAAAAGGTCAAAGAATGGAGATTCTAATGCAGTTGGTCCCATGTCTCTAGGATAAATGGTTTTAATTTTTTTCAATTATTTGTAAAAATGAAAAACTTTCAGGGGCAATAACTCATAAAAGGGGTCGAAGAATCTTTTCGCAATGAATAGATTGAAGAGTCTCCTTGACTAGTTGAAGACATTGGTGAAGGTTTGGTGTCTTTACGGTGTACGGTTTCGGAGGAGTAGCGATAACAAGGTTAATACTCTAAGGGGCAATAACTTTTAAAGGGGTCAATCTTAAGATACAGGAATTAAATCTTTAAAATAGATTTGAAAGCACATACTAAAGATGCAATGATATGTAGTATATGTTGAAAGACAAAAGAGATATAAAAAGAGCTAAATTTCTCATATTTTGAATGACCTTGACCTTTGACCTTGATATAAATTAAAAGGTCAAAGGATGAAGATTTTAATGCAGTTGGTCCCATGTCTCTAGGATAAATGGTTTTAAAATTTTTCAATTATTTGTAAAAATCAAAAACTTTCAGGGGCAATAACTCATAAAAGGGGTCGAAGAATCTTTTCGCAATGAATAGATTGAAGAGTCTCCTTGACTAGTCGAAGACATTGGTGAAGGTTTGGTATCTTTACGGTGTACGGTTTCGGAGGAGTAGCGATAACAAGGTTAATACTTTAAGGGGCAATAACTTTTAAAGGGGTCAGTCTTAAGATACAGGAATTAAATCTTTAAAATAGATTTGAAAGGACATACTAAAGATGCAATGATATGTAGTATATGTTGAAAGACAAAAGAGATATAAAAAGAGCTAAATTCCTCATATTTTGAATGACCTTGACCTTTGACCTTGACATAAATTAAAAGGTCAAAGGATGAAGATTCTAAAGCAGTTAGTCCCATGTCTCTAGGATAAATGGTTTTAAATTTTTTCAATTATTCGTAAAAATCAAAAACTTTCAGGGGCAATAACTCATAAAAGGGGTCGAAGAATCTTTTCGCAATGAATAGATTGAAGAGTCTCCTTGATTAGTCGAAGACATTGGTGAAGGTTTGGTATCTTTACGGTGTATGGTTTCGGAGGAGTAGCGATAACAAGCTTTTATTGCAAAAGGGGCAATAACTCCTTGAGGGGTCAAAGTTCATATACGCAGGGTGAACTGCCAAAATCTTTTAAGGAGTACATTCTTATGGACTATAAATCTTTTCGATAAATCTTGAAACTCAAAATCACGGGGAGGAAAAATAATAATAATAATAATAATAAACAGAAGAATATCAATAGGTCTTTCCACAGAAAGATGGAAAGACCTAATAATAATAAACAGAAGAATATCAATAGGTCTTTCCACAGAAAGATGGAAAGACCTAACTAGTAATCCTAATTGTTCGCGAACAATTAGAGGGCTTTCCACCTACAATGATTTAAAAAAAGATATTTAAGAATATTTAAGATGATGTACGAAACTCAAAACGACCTTGAAAATTTAAATAATAATTTTCACGATGACTTTGACCTCATTTTGAAGGTCAAAGGTCATCGCTCTTAATGCAAATGATCCCATGTCTCTATCTATATTAATGTAAAAGCTATCAGCTTAAAAACGTTAATCAAGACATTCAGGGGCAATAATTTGTTTATGGGTTTTCGGTTACTTTCGGTTAGTTTCTCAATGCTAAAAATCCTTTGAAAGACCTTTGAAGGTCAAAGGTCATCGATCTTAAAGCAAGTGGCCCCATGTCTCTATCTATATTAATATAAAAGTTATAGGCTTAGATAATGATATTGGAGACTTTCAGGGGCAATAACTATGCTTAAGGGTTTTCGTATCCCTTTGATTATTTTTTCTTTGCAAGAGGGTTTTACTGTGAATTCATTAGCGAAGGTTTCGTCTCTCTATGACTTTCCGTTAAGTAGGAGTAGCGATAACAAGGTTTTCGACGCGAGTCTCCGAAATTCACAGAAGGGTCAAAGTTCAAAGTTGTAATGCATACTATCAAAACCAATCAAGAAGTCAATACTTACCCATATAATATTTCAACGCTATCTTAAGCAGGAAAGAGAGTATAAAAAGTGCTATTTTTTCCTCTTTTCTGATGACCTTGACCTAATTTTCAAGGTCAAAGGTCACCGATCCTATTCCAGTTGGTCCCATGTCTCTACGACAAACCGTTCTCAAGCTCGACATGTTTTACGAATAAATCGCAAAACATAAAGAGGCATTAACTCCCTTTAAGGGACACCGAATCCCTTCATTTTAAATTCTTCGCTTCTACTAATTACCCTCTATGTTTTAGAAAAGGTTTCATCCTCCTATCATTTACGGTTACAAAGTAGAAGCGCTAACAATGATTTCTGCGAAAGGTCCAATAACTCCGTAAGGGGTCAAAGTTCAATTACGCAGGGTGAACTGTATTCGTTTCTCAAGAAGTACTATATGATGGACTATAAAGTTTTTCAATAAGTCTTAAGACGAAAAATTTTTTTGACGGCAGGAAAATAATAAACAGAACAATAACAATAGGACTTTCCACAGAAAGGTGGAAAGCCCTAATAATAATAATAATAATAATAATAAACAGAACAATAACAAAAGGTCTTTCCACAGAAAGGTGGAAAGCCCTAATAACTAGTAATCCTAATTGTTCGCGAACAATTAGAGGTCTTTCCACCTTTTCTGGATTTGTTTTTTGACCTTTGATCTTGATCCATTCTTCAGTAGGTCAAATGACCACCCACCCCCCCAAAAAAAATTGATATGGCTAGAAAAGAAATTCAAATTTGCCGCCTTGAGTGTTGTAGTGTTGGAGATTAAGGCCTTGGTTTCGCACGATAGTACCGGTCAAATATTTGAAAAAAAGGGGTGCGAGTGTTTCATAACCGGCACATATCAGGTAAAAGTGTAATGGGACTTATGCAGGTGTTTGGGGTGACTTTGGGCCTGTTAGATATGATATTTGGAGGTGCAAAGAAACCGGATGTAACATTTTCCTAGATTGTAACTGCTCGTGCATGCTGGGAGTCTACAAGCCTCATGTTGATGTTGTGAAGATGCACTGGATTTTACCGTGTGTGTTGTGGATTGTGGAATTGAATATACAGTTTGTAATTGCTCATCCTATGTGTTCTAATTCACGGAGACAATGTCTTTCAGTCATTTCACCCAAGGAGGCATGCATATACGGATTTATAGGCTTTGATAACAAACAACCAAAATGGCGGCCGGACTGAATTAGAAAGTGTCTGAGTGCATGTAGGATATCTGAACGGAGAATAGGAGTACTGCATCCCATCTGATCCTGCAGGTAAGTGTTTATTTGTTTACAATGACAGTCGGGATGGAATGTCAATGAGTTCAACTGTCAAGTAAAGTTGCATCATCATTATCAAAAAAAAAAACTTAGTCTTTATGTTGATGCAGGCAGACAATTGAATCTGGCCTATGTCTTTTCATGAATGTAAATGGAATTCATGTTTGATTGACAAGACAGTCAAGAAATGGAAGAAATTGGTGTAGGTCAGATGTGTAGGTGTAGATCAGATATAAGCTAGAATCCTGTAATTGTTGCATGGCATTAGACCGGTCAAAATAGTGTATTTAAACAGCTGATCACAGACAGATCACTTGAAGGGTGGGGGATTTCTTCCTTGGGGACGACAGGCGTGATGGGTGAGTTGGCCTTACTCGTGGAGACTGGCCCCTGGATGCGTGACCTTGACCTTTGACCTTGACCCACTTTCAAGGTCAAACTTTAAAAACCCATGGGAGAGAAAGTGTGACCTTGACCCCATTTTGAAGGTCAGAGAGGTCACGGGGCTTCGTTTAAGTGGTCTCGCGTCTCTATCTACATCCGTGTCAGGGTTCTCGGTTTCCCTCCGTCAACTTCTCTGTGCGAGAGTGTTTTATCTTGAATTCGTCGGTCAAGGTCTCGGGTCTTCACGACTTGCGGTCTAGCAGGAGTAGCGATAACGGGGTTTTCGACCTTAAGTTGCCGCCATTCGCAGAGTGGTCAAAGTTCAGAGTTGACATTCATGATACCGAGACCAGTCTAGAATTCCATGCTGACCCATGTGATATTTCGATGCTATCTGAAGCGTGAAAGAGCGTATAAAAAGTGCCATTTTCTGGCCTTTCTGGATGACCTTGACCTTTGACCTTGACCTATTTTTCAAGGTCAAGGTCACCCAATCCGTTCCAGTGGGTTCGGTGTCTCTACGACGAATACTTTAGGAGTCGACAATTTCTTACGCAGAAACCGTAAAACATGAGGGGTACTAACTTCCTAAAAGGGTCCTCGAATCCTTTGGTTGAATTCCCATGTCAATTGGACCAAGTCACCTCTATGTTCTGGAAAAGGTCGGATGCTCCTATCATTCACGGTTTTCGAGAAGAACCGATAACAAGAGTTTTTCGCGTAAAGTCCTCCAAGTTCGTTAAAGGTCAAAGTTCAGTTACGCAGGGTCAAATATGAGCATGTTTTGAGATGTCGAAAAGGATGGTCTACATTGATTTTCGATAAGTCTTAAGACGTCAAAAGCTTCTCGCGGCGGAAAGAAAAGAAGACAAATAATAATAATAATAAAAAAAAACAGAACAATATCAAAAGGTCTTTCCACAGAAAGGTGGAAAGACCTAATAAACAGAACAATAACAAAAGGTCTTTCCACAGAAAGGTGGAAAGCCCTAATAATAATAATAATAATGAAGAAGAAGAACGCGAACAATAATAGTAAGGTCTTCCGCAGGAGACGGAAGACCTTAACTAGACACTCATTACTAGTAATGAGTAGGTCTTCCGTTAGACCACTTCCGGTAAAGAGCTTTCTATTCCTACGAAAACCATTTAAATGTATCAGAACATGTGCCTTAACAATGAATGAGAAATGTAATATCGAATTTTTTACTCCTTTCTCGTAACTTCCGGTGACAACCGGAAGTACTATTCAGATGCGTTTTCCTATAAATAATAGCGACTCTTTACTGTCTATATTCCCTGAAAATTTCACGTCTCTATCTGAAAGAGTTCTCAACAAAAAGAAGTAGACTAAAGAAAGAAAAAGTAGTAGGTTACTACCGACCGGAAGTCAATTTTGAAAAACAAAATTATCAGAACTTTAGAAGTTGATACTTTTATTAAGACATGTGAAAATCATATGAAAGACTTCAAATATAAGCGAGATTTATGGGGACAAAGAGACGAAAAGTAAAAAGGTATTTTATCAAGAAACCGGAAGTAGTCGTTTTGACTATCGACAGAGTCAATATTCTTTTGACATTTTGAAAGAGAGTTAATAAACTAGTATAGGTTTCAATTTAACGGAAAAAGTTTGAAATTTGCGATTCTTTCCATCACTTCCGGTGACGACAGGAAGTGACGGTCGACATGTTCAACCCCCTACTGCACGCTTACAAACGGAGATTGATCATCCCTGAATATTTGATGAACCTATATTTTACCTTTTCCAAGAAAAATGCTCGATAAAATTCCTTTTGAGAAACAGAAAATTGGCACTATTTTCAGACCGGAAGTGAATTTTGTAAAAACAAAAATAATTATAGCAAGGTCATTTCATAAGACATTATTCCTGAAAATTTCAGCCATCTCTGAGAAATCACTCGAACAAAATCGGAAAATTGACATTTCTTCAAATACTTCCGGTATAGACCGGAAATGACAGACAAAAAAAATTGAATGTATGTGTACAATGGACTAATGTTAGTTGATGAACTCTACAAGTTTCAAGCGTCTATATATCTATATTCATTATTGAGAAACTGAAAAAACAAGGTTTGAATATGTCCACCCTATATCTCACGACCGGAAGTGAATTTTACAAAAACATTTAAATTTATTCTAGACATTTATAGTGTCTATAACATATGTAAAATTCAAGTTATTAACTTGTTTTATGACCGAGATTTATGGCACTGAAAAATGAGAGAATGAATAATCTTTCTTTGATATAACCGGAAGTTGGAGATTCAACTTCCGGTGGGGTCAACATTTTTTGAGAATTAGAACGAGATATAGTAAACCGAAATAGGTTTCAATTTGAAAGAAAAAATGTTGAAATTCATGATTCCTTTAATCACTTCCGGTGACGACCGCAAGTGACGGCCGTCATTCTTAACCCCCTACTGCACGCCTACAAAGTGAGATCTATTCACTCTGAAAATTTGGTGACTCTATCTTTTACCGTTTCTGAGAAAAACGCTGGACAAGATATCTTGTAAAAAGATGAAAATTGGACATATCTTGCGAACGGAAGTGAATTTTGAAAAAATGTAAAAAATGCCTCGAGGTACCATCCTTCTCTATAATCTGTGAAAGTTTCAGGAAAATCCATCCAACGGTCTCGGAGACGAAAGGGGAAAAAAATAATAATAATAACTAGACACGATCTCGTTGCGAGCAACGAGTAGGTCTTCCGTCCGATTTGTTGATGCACTCGGAGTTAAAAAAAAAAAAAAAAAAAAAAGACAAATGAGTCCCAATTTAGTTTCCGACTTTAAGACACTTTAGATATAATCAATTTTTCATATCATAAGCTTCTGAAGCAAAGTTGCGGTGAAATTCGTTTGAAATTCGACTCTCCAGGCGAGCCATAAGGCCCGCGGGCCTATTTCTTGATGTCATTTGTTAGCCCTCTATAGACTCAACAACTTTAGTTCTATATGTCTTTACAAAATATTTACCTGTAAAAAGTGATTGAGATCGACCGATATCGACAAAAAATCGACTCTACAGGCGAGCCATTAGGACCATAGGCCTATTTCTTGATATCAATCGATAGATCTCGATAAACTGAACCACTTTTGTTCAATATGTCCTTACAAAATATTTACCAGTTACAAGTTTTTGAAATCGACTGATATCGACTCTACAGGCGAGCCATGAGGCCCACAGACCCATTTTTTGATATTGATCGATAGGTTATGACACATTGAACAACTTTTGTTCAATAATGCTTTTCAAAAAATATGTCGTTTTAAAGATATGAGGCGTCAAATATTTACGATTTTGGCCCTTAAAATCTCTAATTACGTAACATATGACCTACTTTTTGATTTGATAAGATCAAGCTCGTTGAGATAAACATTTCCGCTTCTACAATTTATTATAAAATATTAATAGTTTCTGAGATATTCTCAAAAACATTTGGACCCTTCTGAACCCCTAATTTAAAGGGCCAGCCCGTTTTGCTTGATATCGTAAGAAAGGCCTTGTCATTTTAAACATTTTTTCCTCAACAAGTATTTAGAAATTCTTTACCGTTCTCGAGTTATCTCTACAAGAAATATTTAGGGGCCAAACTGTAGCTCCCTAACGGGGCCACATAGGGAAAAAACGAAATGTACATATTGTTTAGATTATCATTCTGAACAACTTTTGTTCAATAATGCTTTTCAAAATATTTGTCGTTTTCAAGATATGAGGCGTCAATTATTTATGATTTTGGCCCTTAAAATCCCTTATTACGTAACATATGACCTACTTTTTGATTTGATAAGAACAAGCTCGTTTAGATGAACATTTCCGCTTCAATGACTTATTACAAAATATTAATAGTTTCTGAGATATTCTCATAAACCTTTGGACCCTTCTGGGCCCCTAATTTAAAGGGTCAGCCCCTTTTGCTTGATATCGTAAGAGAGGTCATGACATTTCAAACATTTTTTGTTCAACAAGTATTTAGAAATTCTTTACCGTTCTCGAGTTATTTCTAGAAGTAATTTTTAGGGGCCAAACTGTAGCTCCCTAACGGGGCCACATAGGGTAAAAACGAAATATGCATATTGTTCAGATCATCATTCTGAACAACTTTTGTTCTTTATTGCTTTTCAAAATATTTGTCGTTTTCGAGATACAAGGGGTAAAAAATTTATGGTTTTGGCCCTTAAAATCCCTTATTACGTAACATATGACCTCAATTTTTATATGAATAGATTTGGATTGTTGAGATGAAGATTTTTTTGTTCTTTGACTTATACCAAAATATTAACGTTTTTTTGAGATATTTCATCTAGACTTTGAGCCCTTCTAGATCCCTAATTTAAGGGGCTAGCCCCTAAATCTTGATATTTTCGAAAAGATCTTGTAAATGTGCACAACTTTTGTTCTACATGTCTTAACAAAATATTTGCAAGAAAAAAGATATTGGAGATCAAAGGTCAAAAATCGCCGAAATCGGTGAAAAATTTTGGCATCCATTTTTTCAGGTCCAGGCGAGCGTTTAGGCAAAGTCTCGTCACCAAAAGACATCTTTCCTGAAAATTTCGTGAAAATCGATCGAGAAATGGCTGAGAAAAACGCGTGTACTACCAAGGAAAATAATAATAATAATAAATAATGAAGAAGAAGAACGCGAACAATAATAGTAAGGTCTTCCGCAGGAGACGGAAGACCTTAATAAACAGTAGACCTTAATAAGAAACGGAGCAAAAACAATATGTCTCCAACACTTTGTGTTCGGAGACATAATAATAGAGGAAAAGAAACATAAGAATCACTATAAGGTCTTCCGTTGAAACGGAAGACCTTAATAAGAAACAGAGTAAAAACAATATGTTCCCAAACTTTGTTTGGGGAACATAATAATAAGAAACAGAGTAAAAACAATATGTTCCCAAACTTTGTTTGGGGAACATAATAATAAGAAACAGAGTAAAAACAATATGTTCCCAAACTTTGTTTGGGGAACATAAAAATGTCGCTATTCGTTTCCATTTTACTTGTATTAAACGATTTGTCGTTGTTTTATACACACCACACATATGACCGAAACCCTACGTTTTCAGTTCGGCGTTTTAACAAAATTCATATATTCATGAACACTAAAACTAAAGTCTTGCACCAATTTATTTGTCTATCTAGATCTTGTAAAACCAACAATACACACACACACACACACACACACATGCATGCATACAGAGAGAGAGAGAGAGAGAGAGAGAGAGAGAGAGAGAGAGAGAGAGAGAGAGAGAACAAAAAATACTAAAAGACGTATTTTTGCCCAAAAGGCGGATCCGACTCCGGCTACCCCCACCCCCATACGTTGGGAAAGAGGGAGGGGGAATTCCAACGTTTAAAACTATGTATCAGTCAACCCGAAAGACTACATCAATTTTAGGGAGGTGAATTTCATTTATATGTGGTAACTTTCACAGGGGACTAAGATACCATTCTTAATTACTATAGTTTAAAAAATTCAGTTATACAATCTGTTTCGTTACGGTAGATTTCGTTTCGTTTCGTATTTAACAGATACACTACTTATTCCATGCATTTATCATAATATGTACAGTGTAATTACAAAATGCAAGTAACAACAGAGATCGATTGGAAAGCAAGTCGTGCAATAGCTTATGTAAATCCGTTCCCAGGATATATAGTTATATTATAATAATACGATGACAGGTTGAATTTATGGCGATAACAGGTTAGATATTCCATTCACTTTATTGTGAAATAGAGCGGACACCTGTTAGATGGCTGCACGCATGTGTATCCCAATTCGAAATCGAGCCTACTTTTTATAATCTTTTCTGTCCTCGTATTGATTAATTATATGATAAGTTAATACTGATGCAATTACATTTCATTTATTCTCGAAAACACAAATTTTATTGACAAGATTTCACTGCTCAAGATCATCACACTATCCTACGTGACCAAGCGCATGCATGTCAACAAACGATGTGTAGAGGAAATATTGTTCAGGTAGCAGTCTTCCTACTCTTCAATGAGTGCTGAACACACATCCACAAACGAGATTCCTGAATAAAGATGAAATGAAACTTAATAAAAAAAACTCATACGAATTCAGTTTATCAGCCTTATTAAAGGAGTTCTTTTGTTTCAATCGAATATCACGTGACTGTCACAAAGTACATAAAACTATACTATATGCTTGGTACAATGGGTCGTGCATTTTCAAAAGTACACGTGCCTTCAGACAAAGACCTGTAATTACAGTTGTAAATATGTCACAATTTGAAAAACGATGAATTAATAAGATTTTGTTAATAAATATAATCACCACATTGACAATAAATACATCACAAGGCCATGCTCAAGAAAGATTAGAATCGCCGCGGTGGCCTAGAGGTAGAGCGTTCACCCCGCATGTGGTAGGTCGGGGTTCGAATCCCAGTCGCGACAGACCTAGGAAAGGGACTTCAGTTGTTAGAACTTGTTCCCAATTCTTTTGATTTGATCAATAAACTATTTTTTTTAAACAATACAAACCCAAGTCATTAAAACAGGGAGTGACTGTTCCATCGACAAACGCCCGGCATCAGTTGTGAATGTCACGGGTCCTCGAAGATTACCATAACAAGAGGCCCATGGGCCAAATCGCTCACCTGAGTCACCTTAGCTCATATTTAAAAAAAAAAAAAGTCCTATATATTCGCATGTAATACTTTGATCCCTATTCTGACCCAAACCTACTCCCGTGGCCCTGATTTTTACAAAATTAAATCTGCACGAAGTCAGGAAGCTTTCATGTAAATGTAAACTTTTCTGGCCCAGTGATTTTTCAGAAGATTTTTAATGATTTTCCTATATATTTGTATGTTTGTTTTGTTTCGATGTTTTCTGCCACACTCAACAATTTTTCAGTTATATGGTGGTGCCCAGTTTTTATTGGTGGAAGAGAGAAACCAGATACAATGTACCTGAGAAGAGACCACCGACCTTCCGAAAGTAAACTGGTAAACTTTCTCACTTACCGGCGCGAGCGGGATTGAAACCCGCGCCGACAGAGGTGAGAGGCCGTGTGATTTTAAGCGCAATGCTCTAAGGCCCTATTTGTATGTAAAATTTTGATCTCTTACTGTGGTCCCATCTTACCCCCAGAAACCATGATTTTTACAAACTTGAATCTGCACTATGTCAGGAAGCTTTTGTGCAAATGTAAACTTCTTTGGCCCAATGGTTTTTAAGGATGAAGTTTTTCAAGATTTTTTTTCTATTTATTAGTTATGTAAAACTTCGATCCCATATCATGACCCCATCCTAGCCCAAGGGGTTATGAGTTTAACAAACTTGAATCTGAACAATGTCAGAAAGGTTTCATGTACAAACGTAAATCTCAGCTTTTCTGATTCAGTGGTTCTTGAGAAGATTTGTCAAGATTTTCCCTATATGGGAACTGAAGAGAAAATGGTTTCACGATAGAGGTGTGTGCATAAAAGGTCACGTCAGCTGCACCATTTGTGAGTGATTAAGAATGACAGAGAACAGAGACAAACAGACACGTAGACGGTCGTCAGACGGGCAAACTCCCAAACCTTCATCCAAAATGTTGAAAATGGCGGAGGGGACAGTGGTGACAGTGATGACGTTGGAACCAAAATCATTGACCAGATGACTGTAATAGCGGACGCTGTGAGTCAGCTCCAGAAGGGTCAGAAAGAACTACGTTCATCTTTCGATAGTAAGTTTGATAAATTCAAGAATGAGTTCATGGCTAGTATTGATAGTAAATTCAAAGCAATGCGGTCAGATTTTGACCTTGAACTTGGTAAACAGCAAAGCCAGATCGACAGTTTGTCACGGTCGGTTGAGTCTCTTATTCATCGAGTGAAAGAGGTAGAGAAAGTAGGACAGAGTTACGCAACTCAACCTGGATCAGCTGTTCACCATTCGAGCACCGTCAAGGATTCGGAGGTAACCATAATAGCTAGTAATATACCTCAGTCAGACGATGAGGATATTCTACAAGTTGCACAGGATCTTGTTGACTGTCTGAGTGATTCGATTAGTGTAGTCGCGGCTGCTCGGCTCAGGAGTCGGATTCAGGGGAAACCAGGGTTAGTGAAAATCAGTTTCGCAACTGTCGAGGAGAAAGTAGAAATACTACGGAAGAAACGCGACTTGAAGGGCAGTCAAGCGTACAAATCTGTTTTCTTAAGGTCCTCTAAATCCCACACCGAGAGGCTCCTAGAACTTAATGCGAAAACACTACTAACTCAACTACCGAATGGAGAACAATTCCGTATCACTTCGAATGGACGGATAGTAAAGAAATATTCTGACCGTCAACACAGCAATTTCTCCGCGGACAGCAACAACCGCGATCAGGATCATCAATAGCAACCTCCCCGGCCCATAGACACTATAAAACTAGATCACATTAATGTCTGTGGATGGACCGACGAAAATGCAGAACTTAGAAGCCAAATTATCAATGCCATGAATTGTGACATCATTTCAATAAGTGAAACACACTTATATAAAGAAAAAGAAATACATATTAAAGGTACAGGTGGATAGGATTCAATAGACAACAAATTCACGTAAATGCACGTAAAGCATCAGGGGGAGTTGGAATTCTTGTAAAAATCTGGTTAACTGAACTTTTTAGTATTTCTGTGATCGATAAATGTTATGATGGCATTTTAGGAATTAAGTTGACTAAACACAACTCTGATTTTGAATTCATTGTATTTACTCGTTACCTCCCACCAGAAAATTCAAACAGAGGACGGGATGCTCAGGGGGTTTTTTTGTTTTTTTTTTGCACATCTGTTGTCCCAGATTTATTTGCACAATGAAAATAATGGTATTTTTTTATTGGGTGACATGAATTGTAGAATAGGCAACCTACAAGAGGTAATACAAGATGTTGATGAAATTACCACTCGTAAACCTATAGACAACACTATAAACCAGCATGGTCATGAATTTATTGAGTTTCTCAATGAAACAAACTTTTGTGCTCTGAATGGCAGATTTCCAGATGACAATTTTACGTGTATTTCACGAAAAGGTAAATCTGTAGTTGACTATATATGTATACCTGTAGATATATTTAGATATGTTACAAATTTTAATGTGTTTACAGTACAGTCTATTGTAGATGATTTCAAGTTTCATGATTTCTTAGGTATGAAATCAAAACTCCCGGATCACTCGGCTATTACTTGTGATTTCAGTGTTACTGAATATGGCTTAATACATGAATCTGAAAAGGTCGAAAGCACTAAACCACGATTTAATCTGAATAGGATCCCACTTGATTTTATGTCCAATGAATTGACTAGAACTGGTTTATTAATAGTAATAGATCAAATTGAAAAAAGCAGAAAATCGTAGGAAATGTAGATGGCATTTATGACAATTTATGTAAAATAATTTTAAAAGAAATGGAAACTATCCCAAAGATTGTACACAAAAACTCAAGTAAACGTCTGAAAAATAAAAAGCCTTTTTGGAATGATGAATTACGTGATTTATGGAACAATACACGAGAAAAAGAAAATATTTTTGTGAAATATAAAGGTAAACAAGATGTTAAATCGGCCCTAAGACGAGAATACATTGAAGCACGGGATATTTTTGACAAGGCGCTTAGGCGCACCGAACTCTCTTACAAGAAAACTGTAGCTAGAGACATTGAGAATATGAGTTCATCAAACCCAAATGAATTTTGGAATAAAATCAAAAAGCTTGGACCAAGAAATACAATATATATTCCAATGGAGGTCACAGATACAGATGGAAATATCATTACTAATGAACGAGAAGTTTTAAATAGATGGCAAAATTGATTTCCAAAATTTGTATAACGGTAGCGTGAATACTGATTTTTTTCAAGATCATTACGATAGTTCAAGGCTAGAAAAAACAAGGTTGGAAAATAATATGAAACTTCAATCATTCATCTGCAATGAAGAATTAAATTATGATATATCGCTAGAAGAAATTTCTGATATTGTACTGCACTCTAAATCTAAATCTGCTAGTGGGTATGATGAAATTCCATATAGTGTTCTAAAATTCCCAATGATAATAAAAACATTACGTAATCTCTTTCAACTTATATTTGATTCAAGTATCATCCCTTCCATCTGGAGGAAAGCTGTCATATGTCCTATTCTTAAGGATTCCTCCTCGGACAAACGCCTGCCAATGAATTACCGAGGTATCAGTCTCCTATCCTGTATCAGTAAGCTTTATAGTGCATTTATTAATAAAAGGCTTGTTACTTACTTGGAGAATACTGATATTTTGGCAGATGAACAAAATGGTTTTAGAAGAGGGAAATCCTGTGAAGATCACGTATTTACTTTGAACAGTCTAATTCAGAATAATAAAAATCTGTATGTTGCATTTATTGATCTAAAGAAGTGTTTTGATTTTGTAGATAGAGACATGATGCTGTATAAACTTCTGTTGAATGATGTAAATGGTAAAATGTATAACTCGATCAAGAATATTTACCAAAGTTCAGAGTCATGAGTTCGAGTAAATGGAAAACTTACAAACTGGTTTAGCTGTAAAACTGGTGTTAAACAGGGGGATAACTTATCTCCAACTCTATTTTCGATTTTTGCAATTGACCTTGTTCATGAAATAAACTCTTTGGATGTGGGTGTAAATATCGCAGATGAAAAGCTGTCCGTTTTATTATATGCAGACGATATAGCCTTAATAGCTAAGACACCGGAAGAATTACAATGTATGCTACAAAAACTGCACAACTGGTGCAGGCGTTGGAGAGTCCTTATAAATACTGAAAAATCCAAATGTATGCACTTCCGTAAAACTAGAACAAAAGGAACAGAGTTTGAATTCACTATTGGAACAAATACATTAGAAATAGTAGATAGCCATAAATATCTTGGAATCATATTTACTTACACTGGAAATTTTACAAAAAATGCAGAAAACCTTGCTAAAGCTGGAGGACGGGCACTTGGAAAAATTATTTCTACAATACACAATAATAAAGAATTTGGATTCACTGCTTACGAAAAATTATTTTACTCTTGCGTTTTACCTATATTAGACTATTCGTCCAGTGTTTGGGGGTTCAAAAAATTCCAGTCAATAGATAATGTTCAAAATCGAGCCATTAGATATTTTTAGGGAGTACATCGTTTTGCGCCTTTATTGGCAATCTATGGAGATACGGGGTGGATACCCAGTCAATATCGTCGATGGATTAATATGATAAGATTTTGGAATAGAGTATTGTTATTTGACAGTGAACGCATTACTAGAAAAGTGTTTGAAATGGATTATGATATATGTACAAACAACTGGTGTAGTGCTCTGAAAGAAATTTTGCAAAATTTGGAACTGGAAAGTTATTTTGACTCAAAATTGTTAATAGAAATGAATGTTCTTCAAACAAATATGCATTACTATTACTCCAATATCTGGAAAAATGAAGTATTTAAAGTACCTAAATTACGAACTTATGTGTCTATAAAATCAACCTTTGGTCGAGAAAATTGTGTAACATTGGATATGCCAAAATACTTTAGGTCAATTATGTCGCAGTTTAGATGTGGTATTTTACCTTTAAGAATATATTATGGGGAACCTGCTGTTGAAAGAATATGCTTATTGTGTTCATTAAATTGTGTGGAAGACGAAATTCATTTTTTACTCTATTGTCCATTGTATTCTAAACTCAGAATAACTTTGTTTGAAAACACGGGATTTGATCAAATGTCAATGTCAGATGTAGAGATTCTTCGAATGTTAATAACAAACTACCCAAGACAATTAGCAAAATACTTGTACTCCTCCTTTTCTCTTAGACAATCTATTATATTTGGAAAAATCAACAAATGAGCTATTTATACATTATATACTTATTATACATGTATACACATGTACATGTATATATAATTATAGAAAATGTTATTATGCGCAATTATTTGCATTATATATTATTATATCAACGTTTAAAGAGGCATATAGGCCCGACGGGCCGGGTGTTTATTGATTTGAATATTGTGATAAAATTGGATGTATGAATATATATACACATGCCACTATAATAAATAAAATTACTTACTTAAAATTACTTACTATGATTGTATGCAAAACTTTGATCCCCTATTGTGGCCCCATCCTACCCCCGGGGGCATGATTTCAACAAAATTGAATCTGCACTATGTCAGAAAGCTTTCTTGCACATATCCACTTTCCTGGCCCGGTAGTTTGTTTTTTTTTTTTTGTTTTTTTTTTGTTTTTTTTTTTTTTTTTTTTTTTAGAAGATTTCCCCTATATTTTTGTATGTAAAACTTTGATCCCCTATTGTGGCCTTATCCTTTAAAAAAAAACTTGAATCTGCACTATGTCAGAAAGCGTTCATGTAAATCTCAGTTTTTCTGGCTTAGTGGTTCTTAAGATGAAATTTTTTAAAGATCTTTCCTTTATATATCTGTATGTAAAATTTGATCCCCTATTGTGGCCCCATTTAACCTCCGGGGTCCATGATTTTAACAAACTTGAATCTGCACTATGTCAGGGAATTTTCATGTAAATTTCAGCTCTTCTGGCCCAGTGGTTCTTGAGAAGATTTTTCCTATATATTTGTATGTAAAACTTTTTTGTGCTTATCTCCCCTTTGAAGGGGGCATGGCCCTTCATTTGAACAAACTTGAAAACCCTTCACCAAAGAATGCTTTTGGCCAAGTTGATTATAATTGGCCCAATGGTTCTGGATAAGAAGTCGAAAATGTAAAAAGTTTACAGACGGACGGACAGGCAATCAGGTGAGCTAAAAACGGATGTCCCGTGTCATAGTAGTTGTGGCACGGTGAAGAACCCTCAAAGCGCCGAGCATAGGCCTAAATTTGAAGCCCTTCAGCAGTATTGGTGACGCCTCCATATGAGTGAAAAATTCTCGAGAGGACGTTAAACAAGACACAATCAATCAATCACGAAAAAATCAAACGATCCGCTCCCGAATCTGTCAATCGATCTAGCGTAGAAAAATATATGATATTAAAGGGTATCTTTTATCTTAGTTCAAGTTATGGCAAATGATATAGGTACATCCCAAATAAATTGTTTAACTAACATAACGATATTGTTGTCATTTAATTTCTTTTCGTTTAAAATGTCCTTTTTTATGAATAAATGTTTAGATATTCGGGTTGACAGCTCGATGAAATTTCATAGAAGCAGTGTGTAGATGGGATATTATCATGAAGTCCAGAGGTGATGTCCAGAGGCGATGTCCCGCGGGAAATTGTAAGGAGATACTTTACATCGTGATAATGGCTGACCTCCTTTTAGCAGTTTAAAACATGGATGAAAATATAAATATCAGCAATATTTGCCTATTCATTTCAAAATCCATCGCCTAGATGAGTAGCTCAGTAGGTTAGCACGTCGACCATTGAACTGTAGATCTCGGGTTCGAGTCCAGTAGGGGTTTTAAATTTTTATCAGATTGCTTTCTTTTTTACTAAATAAAGTAAATTTGAAAGTTTTCAAATTCAAAATAGTGTTGTAAATATCCTCTACTTTTTATCCATATCAAACTTCTCCGGTGTAGCATACCTCCTTATAACAGTACAATTTCTCTGGCGTAGCATACCTCCTTATAACAGTACAATTTCTCCGGTGTAGCAAACCTCCTTATAACAGTACAATTTCTGTGACATTACGAATGAAATGCAAGATCAATTCTTTTTACTTCTATAACGCGCACTTGCCAATTTGTACATAGTCATGTTTAATACACCCCCCCCCCTTTATTTTGTAATAGTACAAAAGCTAATTCAAAATTTGATAACAATGTGGACTTTAAATCTATTGAAGCAGTAGATAACACGTACTTATGTAGTGTATACAGGGTCGATCTCGTCACGTACAGGTATTTAAAGCACGGGACTACACGGAAGGTCGAAAGAAAAGGGAAGCCATGTTGGATTTTTACAGGTGACACAAAATTATTACTATTATGTTAACATCACAGTGCCACCAAATCATTATAAATGTATAATAAGATATGTGTTTGATCAGAATTATTAATGAGACAGGGATCGAAATTAACTTTTTTCACTACTAGCAAATTTTAGCTAGTGGAGTATTTTCCAACTAGCAAAATTGGAACTTTTACTAGCATTTTTCAATCGATGGTTGTTTTACAGGAATTTAAGAAAACAAGCGTGTATCTATATCAAAATATAGGAAAAAATCTTTTAAAATCTTCTTTAAAGTGCAATAATAAAAATAATATTGAGAATTCTTTCATTTAAAATTTAATGAATTATCAGACAACATCCATGTACATGTATCATTGGTGCATGATGAGAGTCATAGGGTACATTTGTGCGGCGAACTCGTTGTCCAGAGATCTACCACCTATTTACAACATCATGTGGTTTGAAATCTTGAAGACTGTTTGTGCCAATTCAAACTGTATGTTCAAAGCTTTTGGAAATTTCATCTAAAAATTCTAGTTGAAAAAAAAACACTCCGAACTCTAAGTGTTTGACTATGGACTACAGAAGGACACCGCGTGAAGCGGTGACACTAACACTTTCATGTGTTGTTTCATGTAAACACGGACGAGATCAACATGCTTGCTATTTAAATCAGACGTCTCTGAGACGCCCAAAGTGTACATGAAGTAGGCCATCTTCGACATCACTGACTGAGATGACCTTGGCCTTAGTTGTTTATTCGATCCATGTTTACTTTTCCAATATTTGTATATTCATTCTGTAAAGCGTTTCTATGCAAAAATTATTGTTAACTTATTGTAAACTTCAAAGTACAGCCAATAAACCAAGGAAATCCGGAAAAAGAGATCGGTTTCTTTTTCACTCGCAAAAAGTTGTGATCACTTGTGATTTTTCACTCGCAATTTTAATTTCTAACTCGCATTTAGCGAGTATTTCCCCTTAATTTCGTTGCCTAACTGAGACAGGTTTGATGACACTGGTCATTATAACGTGAATTTTAGAAATTCGGGGGAGGGGGGAGGGTGATGTAGTACATGTATATATTTGTACTATACGTACATATAAATGTATGATGAAAATATAATAATAATCTATCCTGGTATAATTCTAGCGTGTAAAATTGTTTATTGAAGTTCCCATCTAAACGATTTATATCCAATGTTTATTTATAAACGATTTATATCCAATATTTATTTCATGTCCTGCAATTGAAAACTGACACTAAAAATAATGTTCATTTCTCTATTAACAGTGAACTAATCATGTGACCCAGACACCAGACATGCTGCAACCCCGGCGCAGTGCCCAAGACGTCCTACTGTGTGACTCCTGTGAAACTGCCCCCCTACAGAGTCACTGTGAACGTTGTAATATAAATCTCTGTACTAACTGTGTAGGAAAACATCTCTTGGATTCGTCTAGAAAACACCAAGTCATACCGTTCATCGAGAGAAGTTCTACTCCTAACTACCCAAAATGCCACAGCCACCCCGACAAACAGTGTGAACTTCACTGTAAGAAATGCGACCTTCCCGTCTGTTCTACCTGCGCCTTATTTGGTAAACATAAAGGTCACGATATATCAGATATTCAGAAAGAACTCAGCGCTAAAACACAAGATTTACGAAAAGATTTGGAAGAAATCGAGACCAGAATTTACCCTCGATATGAAGAAATTGTCTCCGATGTCCAAACTGAGAAAGCCGAGTTAGAAAGGAAGTACGGGAAACTGACCACAGCTGCCGACCAACAAGGAGAAGCCTTACACCGGGAGATCACCGCCATTGTCAACAAACGGAAATCCGACATAGCGGAGATGAAAACAAAACATCTGGCTGTCTTAAATAAAAACACAGATGAAATCACACACAGTATTACTGAACTCAAACAAATCATTCTAAATCTGAAGGCAATATTGGAATCCAATGACGTCTCCCTAATCTCTACCTACAAATCTAGGAATGCCGAGTTCAGGAGATTACCCCCAAAAGTCCAAGTTACATTACCAAGTTTGTCAGCTCAGAAAATAAACACAGAACAGCTCCGTGAAATGTTTGGTTCTCTGTCGCCATTATCCATTAACACAGAAGAACAAGGTTACATAATGAAGTCAGCAGAAGCTGTATCGTCTCCTCCAGTCAAACCACTGCTTGATGAACCGCGCGTCACCGCCACCATAGACACTGGGTATAGCAGACTATACGGTGTTAGCTGTGTCAGTGAAGAACAAGTCTGGACACGCGGGGATAACGAAATCATGAAGCTCCTCAACCTCCGGAGTAAACTACTGACATCAATACAAACCAAGTCAGGGAGACAACCAGGGGGCATAGCAGTGACACGGGACGGGGATCTTGTTTATACTGACTATAGAGATAAGACTATAAACCTGGTCAAGAATAAAGAGATACAGACCGTGATCACACTACAGAGGTGGATGTCTTTCATACTACAGGGGTGGGGACCTCACGGTG